>NW_010259593.1:0-7223 GCF_000690775.1 Eurypyga helias
TTCTATGATTCTATGAAAAGATACAAAATGTCTGTAAGTCCCTATTTATGTTTAAAGCTCAAAACCAGCTTTAACTCAAATTTCTTCTCTGCTCATGTGAGTACATTGTGATCACTATAGGTATGTATATTATTTTTAGGAATCTGAAATATGCAGTAGTAGAAAATTTCAGTTAAGGTTTTGCATGAATATGGGCTACCGTAATAGAAAATATAACATTACATATATTTACATGATAGAAAACATATTAATGTTTCACACCTTAAACTTCATCAATCAACCAAATAAAAATTCCAAAAAAGAAATGTTTCTCTGTATATCTTTCTACCCTGGGAAAAGAGTAGAAGAAGAAAGAAAATGTGAATTTTGTTACTGCACTATAGGAACTCTCTCAGAGATGATGCAGCGGTAGAATATTCAAGAATTTCCATTATGAGCACATTATGAACAACTTTTTGAAAAGTCATTTTATCAAGCCTATAAATTATTGAAGACAGTAAGAAATGAAGAGGTAACCAGAACTTTTTAGTGAATGAAGAAAACATTACTCTTTAATATATTACAAAAATAAGCAGATTGTTGGGAAATGTTTAAAAGAGCTTCAGGTCAAGCTAAAGACCTTAATAATTTTTTTCACAGATTTTCTGCCTGACCCTTGAAAATAATTTAATCATTATATAAATCCATATCTTGCCGTTGTCCAGGGGTTTGTCTTTTTTGTTTGACCAGACCTTCTATTCACCAGGACAAGAGCAACATATCGGTATCTATTTGTGCCAAATATGGCATCAAGAGGCCTTAACCTCTTGAGGTTGTTTTAGGATTGTGCCAATGATTGTCAGACTGACTTTGCTATCACCATCTCTCATGTAAAGGTAGTTAAAAACTTCATTTTACACAAAATTTTCCAACCACATTTGGCAGGAAGTATCTTCTCATTGCTCAGCTGACACTGATGGTTGACAATCACTTCTGTTTGGTTATGTCAGAATGTATTTTCCCCTTATCACTTAATCATACTGTTTCTCTATAGACCAGTCTAACCACTGTAGTTACCTATGTCAATTCTGTATGTATGTCTATTGTTATTTGTAGGCTATTTCTTTTTGTACAGGTGACCTAGCTGCAAGATTTTTTGCTATAGAAGGAAAATACTTAATAATGTTAGATATTAAATATTTACAAATGGCATATGAAGGTTTTTTTCCTCTGGGCAAAGGGATCAAAGAACAGCACAGGGTGTTTTTGCTTACTTTCTCCACCAAGCATGTGTTCTCTCATGTGTTCTTTCCTGGTATTTCATCAGTGCCAAAATACCGCAGTTCAGAGGTGGCACATGAGAAAGGGGCTCTCGTACAAAACAGAGGAGACTATTAGACACATACCTTCAAATAATGTTTTATTTTTCTGAATTCTTGTGAGATTTAATACAAGCCAGAGCAGTATTCTGTGTATTAACTGAATGAATGAAAACAGTAGCAAGAAAAACAAATGTGAGTTTCTCTATAGCAGTGCAGAAGTATTGAAGTTTCCACTGCGCTTTCAAATAAAATTTTCATTTTAAAATTTCTTTTAAAACTATCCATGCTATGTTTTAATTACTGTTGTTTTTCTATGATCGATTTTTCTACATAGGTAATACAGAATAAAGTCACATCAGAAATGCCTGTGCTCTGCCTAAGTTTATTTTATTCTATCAACTTTTATTTTGTTGACCATGATAGTTCATCCATCGATATGAATGTTGATATATATATGCCAAAGAAATCTTGAATAATTCCTCAAGCAGATCAAAACTGATAAATCTTTAACCTCATTTCACTTTAAGTTCATTTAATTCATCCTCCTAATTGAAAGACACAGCTGAGAATTTTAGGAGATTCCAAAGTCCCTGACTACCTTTAGAGCAGCTTCTCATGAACTTATATAGAGGAAATATTTGAGAGAGTTATGCAACATCCTTAGCTGTGTTCGGTTTGGTTTTGCATGCAGAACAAGGTTTGTCTCAAGAAGGGATAATGGTTCTCTCAGAAGAGGAAGTGACTGGTCCCTGGTTTTGACATGATTCTTGTCAGGTACAGCTATTGGAAAGACAATAAAGCCTTCATTATGTCCAGCACTTCACTGTTCAGCAAAGACTGTGCCTGGCCCATTCAGCTTACAAAATTATCATGTCAAATTATTGCAGAAAATATCCATGTGCGCTCATTTAACACCATATACCAGCTTGTGATAGAAGTGAACATGCAGTGCAGCTATCAAAAGATGATTCAAATCATCTCCCTGTTGCTAGTACCTAAGAGCATGCACACGATTTCAGTGGTTCACCCAGTAACAATTTAGGTAACAGTGAACTGGCTCTATGTTTCTTATTTTGCATGGCCTATGTTAAATACAAAAGCTTGAGAATTTGTGAAGCAGAGCTTGGCTTTTGTGGGGCAGTGGGAACATCCAGCTTACGCTCTAATAGCCTGTGGAAGCATTTTCTGTGAACTATTGATGTGTGACAGAGGAGATAATTGTTTTTAACCCTGACTTATCATGTGATTAAGGCTGCCAGGGAATAAACATCAGCCAGCCTTCCCACCACTCAGATACACCACACCTTAATCACCAATACAGAAACAGAGCTGGTATTGATAATTTTGTTTCATGTTTAAGATCACCTACATTTCTTGGTTGTCTGTATTTTGGTTTTATGTGTTACCTGTTTTTATAACATGGCACAATGGGTGTCCCACAAAATTAACAGGTGAAAATCAAAAAGTAAGTGAGGATTCAGATTTTTGATGCAAATTTAGCATTTTCTACAGAGATAGTATGCACTTTACAAAATAATGCAATTTAAGAAATTACCATTTCAATGTTGTTTTGATGGAAAAATCTTTCAGCAGTTCAGACTTCTCATTTTACTTACTTCACTTTGACAGAAAAAAGCTTTTCCTTTATCTTTAGCCTATTCAGTTTGCTCAAAATCCATGTCTACAGGAAGCTGCCAAATTGTCACATTACTTTTATTTTTAGTAATCCCAATCTATTACTATGTTTAATGTACATAGGAATAAAGACTGAAAGGCATTTCAGGGATCATCTAGCCCAATCTCCCAGATTTGAAGGTTTTTATGTCATAATATTTTTCATAAACTCTACAAGCTTCATATAAAGTGAGCTTGCTTTTGACCCTCAGGGTTCCTCACAAAAAGCTATCCAGACACTCATTTTTCTGATAGTTCAGCCTAAGTATATTCATGGCCACTGAATATGCATTTGCTCTTCTGCCAGCATTGTTCTTCATCCTGAATAGCTTTTCTCCTTGTCTGCAATTTGCCCATACTAACGTATTTACGGAAAACAATTATATCCTTTCAGTCTTTGTTTCACTGGACTAAAACTTAATGTCTCTGAGCATAATCTCTCCTGATAAATTAGGCTCTCTTGGCCACAGTTTATTACACAAATTCCTTTGCATTTTTTTCCACATTCTAGAAAATCTTGGAAGATCATGAATTTGGAGGGTTTTAAGGGTATTTAGGGTTGGGGTTTTCTAACCTTTTCTACCTTTGTGAGAAACACATGCCTGATAAGATGTACAACTGTGTCTGTATTTTAACACTGCCTCAGAATCGAGAATAAATTGTGATCTTTCCGCTTAGTCATTTTCAGTTGGTGGTAGCCAGATTATTACAGAAAATCTTTTAATTATTTCATCTGATTATCACAAAACTACCTAATGTTTGACACAGATTAAATGCATGACTTGCACTAAAATTAAAAAACACCTTAACACTCATGATTTCAAATACTTCTAATTCTTTTTGTGAAGTATCCCATTTTCCCTCACTGTGGTGATTCCTGCCACACTGTGGCCATGTATGCCACCCTAATATTCCCTTCTCCTGTTTTGTGCCATGATCAGGTTTTGTGAAGGGTCAAGCTCCATTGCTGAGCTGTACTGCTACATCTGGCAGCTCCAATGAACTGTGTTGAAAGGTCTTAGCAGCGAGCATGGAATCTGACAACTGAACCTTGTCCTTGTATCCTCAGATCCCAGCCATCTCGGACTAGACTACATCTCTTATCTTCAAATTTTCTCATCTAGAGATGGTATTCAATGACACTTATGTAAAAATAGCATTCCTTATGTACCTGCATACAAATATCATCCCTTATGTGTCTACATACATAGAATCATAGAAACATAAAATCATAGAATCATAGAATGGCTTGGGTTGGAAGGGACCTTTAAAGTTCATCTAGTCCAACTCCCCTGGATTGAGCAGGGACATGTTCAACTAGACCAGGTTGCCCAGAGCCCTTTCCAGCCTGACCTTGATTGTTTCCAAGGATGGGGCTTCCACCAACTCTCTGGGAAATACATGTGTATCTGACTATAAAAAGTATCCCAGGATTTTTGGATGTAATTATCTTTCTATGTCTTTAAGTTAATTCATGCCTTGTCTCAGTTATTTTTTCATGTTCCCTTACTCTCTTCTAACTTCAAATCAAAATACACAATCTGTAAACGCTGTATGCAGACCCTCTTACATACTTTGTTGAATTTTCAAGAATGTGATTTGTAAACAGTGTTAAGACTTTTGCTAGGATCCCAGTGATAAGCCATTTGTAAGCCATGAAGAAGAAGGTTTCCTTGTGGTCACATAAACATTAAAAAAATCTCCTATTTATGGCATACTGCACTAAACAGACCCTGCAAACTTCAACCAAAACACAGACCGGCCAACTGCAATCAAATAAATTGCCAAAAAACATGACAAACAACCTTAGGCTAGCCACAGAACAGGGCCTGCCAAAGGCTCATCAACTGTTGGTGACACCTTATATTAATTGCCTCATCTTTAACATAATTACATTTTACTTCCCAATGTGGGGCTATAATTTCAATTGCCATTGAAAAGGGTATTATTTAAACACTTCATATTTATTAAGGAAAACATAAAGGTATACTTTTATATGTATGTTGATTCATTCATGTATTCTTTCCAATTTGTATTTCCATTGCATTCATACTATGTCATTACATCACTTGGTCCAGTATCATATACACTACTTAGTTGTTTTTATAAAAACTGTTGGGAGCTAGATAATTTTGATTAAATCTTACAAGATGCTGCTTCTGAGCATTATCAGGAATCAGTTGGTTATTTCTTCTTGTCAGCTTTTTGTTGAAATATATTTGTCTCTATAGACTGTGTCCAATCATCATACCAATGCCTGTTTTACTGCTGCTCTTTCTCAGCTCTGATGTTCTCTGACATACAGCTCCACACAGATTAGCTCACAACATTCAGTCCACTCCTTGGACATCTGACAGTTCTCAAGTTGCAGATTTCTGTTGGTTTAATTATCATTAAACCAAGAGGCATTTAACAGTTTCCTTGTTTATCCTGAGTAAAGAGCAATATGCATTTTCACAAAATGCATATAGATTGTCTGTCTGTACATCACCAGAAAATTCTAATAGAAACTGTTCAGTATCTAGCCCACCAGCGTTATACTGAATATTTATACAGAAGATGCATGAAATTCAAATTAATATTATGGGTTTATCTTGGAAAGTCTTAGTAGGTGAGCTTAATAGTCTTCTTTTAATCAGAAGACCAACCTAGGATGTCATGATTTTTTCCTCCTGCCTTTCAGATCTGAGAATCTGAAATAGATTCTTCGGAACTAAAGTTACCATAGAAATTC
Organism: Eurypyga helias; assembly: GCF_000690775.1. Taxonomy (NCBI): domain Eukaryota; kingdom Metazoa; phylum Chordata; class Aves; order Eurypygiformes; family Eurypygidae; genus Eurypyga; species Eurypyga helias. The sequence continues at coordinate 5,710 of NW_010259593.1, forward strand.
TCCTATCACTGGCATGGCTACAGCAGAAAGTTACACCATATTGCCTTAGCTAAGTTTATAGAATTTGTTTAACTGCACTGCTTCATATATCTCTACTTGTTCTTACTCTGCTTTGATTTAGCTGAAAGTGACTGTCTCTAGGTTTAAACCTGACCATAGTGATACAGAGTATCAGTGAAGAAAAGGAGAATTTAGTTAAATCACCTCTTTTGTAGTCCATAACTGAGTCCTCTGATTACTCATGTTTAGTTTGAAATAATCTCCACCACTTAGAAGAGACAGTAACATTAACCCTAATCATGCGCCCTTTTCCTTATGCCTAGTTTTGGGAAATAGAGACAAAGAAGATAAAAGCCATGTAAGTGTCACAAATTTATAAGGCACTGGGAGTAGTTCAAAACAGAGTCCACAAGTGGTGACCAAAGAACAGAACAGAAATCAGGATAAGTGAAAAGGTTCTCTGCAGTTGAGAATTCCTTTGAATACTCACCATATTAAAACAGCCTTTGAAGGGCAGGAATTGCTATATTTTCCTTCCAAATGAACCCTTACAAGAACTGCCACAGCCAACAACCATACATTTAATCCCATGCTCATTGCTCATTACTGACAGGGCTGTTAGATAAGTTAAGGCTCTCCTTTTCTGTTGTGTTTGCCTATCAGCTGATGAGAAGTGCAGATACTTGATAGCACTCGGACAACTAATCCATAAAGTGAGAGCATGTGCGATTTAAGAAAAAAAATCTGTAAAAAAAAAAAGGTGGTCTGTGCTAAGGTTCAGAGAGTATTTGTAAGGCTTGGCATCTGCAACTTTTCCTCAGATAGGTGGGAATTTTAACTCATAACAACAACTTCTGTCAGTACAGATACAGCTGGCAGGTCTCCTAATGTAGAGAAATCCTTTTTTAAAAAAATTCACATAGTGGTTTGTGTGTCACAAAAGCAATATTACTGTTGGGATTATTAAGAAGGCCATTATGTGACAGAGCTCTGCAATCTTCAAAATGCTTTGAAGTCTTGAATTTAAGAAGCCTCCCTGAGCCTTTTCAGCCATATGGGGGACAAAGGTATCCTGCAGTTTAGTACTCTGACAATAACTGCACTGGAAGGCAAAATCTCACCACCTGAGATGGCCTGAGACAGTGTGAGGCTGATTGTTAGAAGCAACCTTGATTTGTTTGAATAGGCAGATTATGATGGGACTCAATACTGAAGTTCAGTCTTCTCTGTCCTCATAAGGCATGGATAAATAAGTTTGGCTGATGGATGCAGAGCAAGATGTTTTGCTTAAGATTTCTGTGATCCACATGTGGAGCACAAGCAGGTAGTCTGCTCAGAAGTCTCACAATGAAAGAGGGAGGTGAGGCTGAACAATGCCTGGGAATTGAACTTCCTGTGATTATATATGGAAATGGAAATAAAAACAAGAATAATAAAGATTATTTTTAGGATTTGACAAAATAAAGGTGCTTGGAATAGTCTAGGAAGGGAAATTTAGACTGAGCCACTTCAGC
>NW_010259593.1:7239-12588 GCF_000690775.1 Eurypyga helias
AACAAATCCTAGTAAGAAAGAGGTAAATCTTGCTGGAGACCTCCTAATGCCCGTGACCTTAAGTAGAGAATTGGATTTGGATGGATCTTGTCTGGCAGGCTAGACAGTCACTTACCATCTTGTAAAGTTTCAGGCTTGCAGGCTGAATATTGGCATAGCTTGATAGGAAGATTTAAAATACGTGATACTGATGAGTTTAAAAAAAAAAAAAAAAGCCTTTGCTTAGATTAGGTGATCTTACAGTTTAGAAAAAAAATGTCAGAAGATATAATGACTCTGCACTCAAAAAGAAATATTTTAAAAGTGTCTTTACATAATAACAAAGAGTATTTGAAATGAGAAGAGCTATAAATAACTCTTAAGCCTGCGATAAAACAGATGAAATGGAAGTGAAGTAAGTTGCAAAGAAAAAACATAATGATATACCCATAAATGGTTTTCATTTCTTTGAGGTTGGAAGGGAACAAAAAGAAAAAAATACTTGTGAAAAGAGGGGAAAAATAAGCTAAAGAAAAATAATTTTGGCACAGATCATGCTGAATTTTTTTTTTTTTTTTGTCAAAGAGAGAAAAAGGAAGAGTAGTCAGAAGATAAGAAGGAAAAGAATAATCTCCCCAAAAATTTTCTGTGCTTTTGTCTTGTATTTCTTATCATTTTTTGGCTACAGGTTTTAGCTTCTGGCTGTGAAAATGGTGTGGAGTGCCCAAGTGCCTTGGTAAATTGAGGTTCATTAGCAGATTTCCCACAAGTGGGTTTTAATAAAAACTCTTTGTGTTTTATAATCCCTGCAAAAGGCAGAGCTTCCAATTATATTCAATATCTTCCTCTCTTGGCAATTTTTACAATTAGGAGAGGAAAGTATTTTCCTCATGGGAAGGTATTTAGTATTTTTCTTTCATTTTCAGGTTGGAAAAACTGCTAGTAAGTGGAAAGTGAGCTTTAGGTGGCTTTTTCTGAAACAACATTATGGAAAAAATATAACATATTTAATAGACTTTTTTAAAGTTTGGAGGTTGAAGATATTGATAACTATAATAGTAAATAAATGGTTGTCAAAATAAAATTTGGAAGAAGTAATCATTTTACATCATTCAAGAATAATTTGCTTTGATTTTCATGTAAGCAGTGTTCTGAGTGGAAAAAATAATTGTGATTTATATGTTCATATTTGTTTCAATATGTTTTTTAACTTTTTTGTTATGCATCCTATTTTCCTTCAGTTCTTCTTCTTGCATGACATTATGGATCAAGTCTGATGCATTTAACTCAGCACAGTCTGTATGTGTGGACTTACAAAATATCGTCTTCACCAAACATGCTTCCTCATCTTTGGTTATAAAGGCACAAGCCCAGAGGTTTTTTTATCACAGATTTGTCTATTAGCAAATGGTGACAGAGGAAGTATATCCCACTGAAGCCACTCAGTTCAAATTGTCCAAGTGACAAAAAATCCCACTGGCAGATAATTGCTTGCTTATACACTTCGCTCAACAGCTTTTTAAAAATTGTTTGAGCTGGAAAATCCAGATTTTAGGCAGGATCCATGTGATGTACACATACAAACTAGCATGTTTTTATCTCATATTTTTCACCATTAAAAATACAACTATTTTCCTGAGCATAGGAAAGCAATTACATTTGTAACATGGTTAATCTCAGAAGCCTAAAATAGGTGAAACTGGAGATAAATGGAGACTCTGTTCTGTCAGTGTTACAGTCTAGAAGCTTAACTTTCAGAACCACACAGAAATTTTTATCTGTATGAGAAAGAGTTGGGAGATGACCTGATGGTGGCCTGAGGAGCTGGGAAGAGGAATAAGTATTGACCTAAACTAGAAATTAGGTCAAATGCAACCAGACTTGTCAAAGGTAAACTTTGATACAGCCTGGTGTTATTATTTGTTAAAAGAACTATTTTAAAAATAGAGGTAAAGTACACAGGCTTTATTAGTTTAATCATGTGACAAACCATTATCTTCTGGACATTAGTATACGAACTGTGAGAAATGAGCATAGCTTGTGCTGATAATATGCTGGGAAAAAAGCAGTCTGTACTTTTTGAGCAGGTATATCTTAGTGTTAGGTTTGTGTGGTAGGGGGTTGACTTAGCGAGGAAAATGGCCAGAAGGATGACTCCTCTGAGAAGCTGCAAGAAGCTCCCCTGGCTCCAAGCTGGACCTGCCTCTGGCCTTGGTCAAGCCAGTCAGCACCTTTGGGATTAACACATTTAAGAGGGGAAAAACAAAAAGATAACCAACAGTGGAAATGGAAACATAATGCAGAGAGGAGTGGGATGTGAGAGGGACGAACAGGCAGACACCTAGGTCCATGCAGAAACGTGGGGAGGAGGTGGCCGGAGCAGAGGTTCCCCTGCAGCCCATGGTGAGAGGGCAGGCTGTGCCCCTGTAGCCATGGAGGGTCAATGGCAGAGCAGAGGTTCCCCTGCAGCCCTGTGAGGGCTGAACATTGGAGCAGGCATCTGCCCCCAAAGAGCCGATGACTCCATGGGTGACCCACACTGGAGCAGTTCATGGAGAACTGCAGCCCATGGGAAGTGTTCACACTGGAGAAGTTCATGGAGGGCTGTCTTCCTGAGGGAGCGACCCCAGGCTGGAGCAGGAGCAGAGTGTGAGGATCCCTCCCCCCTGAGGAGGAAGGAGAGGCAGAGACAGTGTGTGATGGACTGACCCCAACCCCTATTCCCCACTGCCCTGCACTGCTGTGGGAGAGAAGGTAGAGAAATGGGGAGCAAAGCTGAGCCCAGGAAGAAGGGAGGGATGAGGGAAGGCTTGATTTGATTCATAACTTGTTAAATTGTTTTTTCTTCCCCAAGCTGAGTCTGTTTTGCCTGTGACCATAACAGGTGAATGAGCTTTCCATGTCCTTGTCTCAACCCACCAGCCTTTCATTATATTTCCTCCCCCCCATCCCACAGGGAAGGGGTGGGGTGTGGGGATGAGTGAGAGAGTGGCCTCATGCTTTTTTCTTGCCAGATATGGCCTAAACCACAACAATCTTCTATAGTATTTCCATTAATGACTGTGGTAGAAAAATACACATTTCGTAATGAAATAAGTGAATGTACAAATGTGGTCTCCTTAGTAGTAAGGAGAGTTGGTTTCTATATGCTTTTTCATATGATACACATAATATTACTAATATATTATTAATATTATTTGTAAGAGTAATAACAATATGAAGTAAAAGGGATGATTTTTAAGAACAAGTCTTTTCGATATAGACTTGGAACTCACTGCATGTAAACAGATGAATAAGAATTAGACTTGCTTAATTATTGTGTAATAACTGTTGGCTGTGAATGGCACATGGCTATGAAAAAGGCAATTGTTTTAAGTCAGGCAAGATGCATCCAGAAAGGGTAAGGAAAAAATATTTCTATTTATTGAAAGCTGGTATAATTCCATCTGGAAGAAACCTTTTTTAGTCATGTGTCATCAGACAGACCTGTGGTCTTCAGAGAAGAGTTTATCCTGGTATTTTACCTTCACATAAATATCATTCAGTGACATTATAGCCTCTGCCTTCACTGCACTCTGGTACTAGTAATTCCATTGGTTCTGTATTCATGCAAATAACTGCATTAATGGGTTGGATTGCTCATAACTGGACTTCATATCTGCACTATACAAATGGTCTTTACCTTTCAAGATTTATTGATTTTATTTTGCAGTTGATACTTTGCCCTCAAGAGGCAATGAATATTGTCTGAAATGCAGGTAGTAGTATTTGTGCTGAGCTTTTATATGCAACAGTACTTCAAGCTGATAAATCCTTGTAGAACAGTGAGATTAAGTTTTTGGGAATGTGATGGAGAGGTACTGCTATCTCTACATTTTCTTTCTTAAACACTATGCACTTTTGTAATCTTACAAAAGGATGATTTTTATGGGAGATCTGCCATTCTGAAATTATTTAGGGATACCAGGTGTGGTTGACTTGCCCAATCTCCTAAATTTGGTTAATTATGGGGATGTTATTCCAACCTTGGCTGAAAAATTTGATGTTTGTGACCTTTAGTGTAAGCAAGTTAACACCTTGCTCACATCACTGAGATCTTTTTAACTGCGTTTTCAGATTTCATAGCACAACAGGTTATGTCTGGTCTCAGTGCATTCCCAGAAAGACATTACAATCCTCCACTCTAAATGACTATATTTTCCTCTTGTCAAACTGCATGAGCATTGACAAGGGTCACTTGCTGCCTTAGTGGTAGAATATTCTCCCCATCCCTGCAGTTTATAAACATACTACTTGCAATCTAGATGTTTTAAATAGTCATCAGCAAAAAAGTAAGGAATTATCAATATCGTATGTGGTAGAAATCATATCTATTTACCATCTAAAAAAATTCTAGTATATCCTGAAACTGAAACTAATGACAGACTTAAGAAGTCGCTTTTATTAAAAATTAAAGTAAGAATAAAAGAAAAAAGATGTTAAGTTGAAAGAAATCATATTCCCAAAGCAGTCATGAGCCTAGAGGTCCATAAATTTGATTAATGAAACTTTTCAAGATACATTCAAAGGAGAAATGATAAAGTAAGCATTTTGATTTAATTCTAATAGAAAAAATTTAAATGTTTTTAAAATCATCTGAGTATTTCTCTAAATGTAAACACTAAGCTCTTTCCTAGCAGACTTAGTGCTACATCTTTACTCAAATGCACAGCAACCAGTGGGAATTTTTTTCACATCTTTGTTTATTTAGTGATCCCAGGAAATACGATGAAAACAGAAAGAAAGCTTAGAATATGATTGTGTTGTAGAGTATGCTGAGTCTTCAATTTAGGGAAGCATATTGCTGACTTCAGATCCATAGTAGTTGACCAGCAGATATATTTTTGCACTATTCTAGGAACTACATTAACAAATATTGTACTTGCAGCCATGCATTTGTTCTGGCACCTGTATCAGTCAGGGTACATAAGGAACTAACAAAAAACCTACAGCTGATAATTCAGATGTTAAGTTTATACCGAAGAAAGTTACACAACTGTATATGCAATGTTCTTAATTCAAACACTGTATTGGTCAAATGAGGTATTGAAAATCCCCCACCTTAAATAAAGTTGTATTTTCTTCAGATTCAGTGTAGCTGTGTACCTACACTTTCTAGTATTCACATTCAGGCATGCCTATACTTGTTTTAGCTTCATAGGTTTTGATTCAGCCAAGAATGATGCTTACATTTATTCTCTATGAATAGATCTATTTAATTTGTTAGAACTGGTCCCTATATGCATCTCAACAAGAACGCATCCTATTCTATTAGCATTCTGCATCTTAGATAATATAAAAAGATTTTCATTTGTGTGTTGGTTTCAAGCA
>NW_010259593.1:12598-50381 GCF_000690775.1 Eurypyga helias
CTACACAGAGCTCTCTGGCCCAGAGTGGCTGAGAGTCGTCTCATTCCATGGTACATCAGGCTCATTGGTGAGGCTGAGTGTGCACGTGCACAGCTGTGGAGGTGGGAAGTGGCCTGGGGCGGGGAGTCATTAAGGTTTCGGGCTAGCTTGATAGCTGGGTTGTTAGCTCTTTTTGTTAGCTCTTAGAGCAGATGTTAGCAGGGGAGAAGTTTCTTTTGTTAGTGGGTTCGAGGGTCACTGAGGACTGCTCCCTACTCTAGGATCAGGCTGTGTGCCAGGCAGTTGGTGGTGAGCTATTGTATCTTATGTTCTATTTTCTATTATTTTAATTACTTAGTAGTAGTAGTAGTATTGTTAGTATTACTATCACTATAATTTTCATTTATATAATTAAATAGTTCTTATCTCAATATGATGAGCTTTCCTTGTCTTTTCCTCTAACTCTCTTCCTGCACTGTGTGTGTGGGGGGGGAGGGGGCGGGGTGTTAGGAAGTGAGTAAGCAACTATGTGGTACTTAATTGCCAGATAAGGTTAAACCACAACAATTAGTTATTGATACTTTCCACAATTTCTGAACAACAAAATATTTTATTCTGATGATCATTCTTTCCTGGAGATGTGTAACTCAAAGGCAAGGTTTCAAATGGCAAAGCAGCCTTCTGGGGCAAAACTTAATAGCAATAGTCCTTAATAAACAATATTAATGTATCTTGACAAACTCTAGCTGTTATTCTGTATTCTGACGGTAATGGCTTGTATTCTGCAGTCATGAACCTTCTCTTGAAACAATCAATAGGTTCTCAACCTGCCTTACAGGGCAAGAGTTCTTTTTGTTTTCCCATGGCTCACTACTTTATGAATTCCTTATATTTTCCAAGGCTGATTTTGAATCTCCAGTGGTTTTGGTGTTGTTTTGATCCAGTTTTGGCTACAAAGGGGTCTGTTGTCCTGGAGGCAGATGTTTTCCAAAGTTACAAGACTACTTCCTCTGCTCTGCAAGTCATGTACTTTAACATAACTTATTTTTCTACAATTTACTTAAAAGTACATCTTCTGATTTGCTTCAGAATCATATTGAATACTATATTTTTTTATCTTCTTTTTTTTTTTTTGTTTAATTACCACGTAATTCTTACTACCAAAGATAACTAAGAGCCATTAAACACAGCAGTCATGAGCTACTCTGGCAGCCAATAGTCTCTTAAGTAAGATTATGAGTTAAGAATCTCGTTTGCACAAGGCTTAGTTCATATTCAGTAGGGATAGTTTAAATCAGCCTAAGTGTAATCTCAATTAACTTGTGGAAGTACTCCCCCACCACTGACAGCTGATAGCAGTTGGTGAGAATAGGAACCTAATACCAGTTCCTTACTGAAGTGAAGAAATTAATGAGTCTGGACAAGCAGTGCATTAGAACCTGTTATTGTGTGAAATAAGTCTTCTTGCTAATTGTCTTTTCACTTACAGGTTTCTAAGGAGTCACTTTGCTGAAACTAGTGCAGTCGTTACAAATATTTTCAGGTTAATTCGCATGAGAGTTTTGATTAATTTGCTATTCCACTCGCGTTTATTTTTCACTTTCCACTGAGACTACTCAGTTTCAAGTAGTCATTGTAGTCTTGAGGTGCTGCAAATACGTTTATTTTGGTTAGTGAAAGAATTTCACGATAATAGAAAGTGCCTTTTAAAACACCTTTTATTTTTCCAGTCTATTCAGCCTAGGAAGCTGTAACTGTAAAATAGCTACATCTCTGCATGACTAACATATAGATTAAGCCTATTATCTAAGCTATCAAAAGAAGTATTTATCAGTTCAGGATCTTTTAAAACCCTCATCTATACCATGATCATATTGTGATGTGTCACTGTGCTACAGGAAAGTCACATCTAGAACAAAATGAAGAAAGAAAAATCAAGAGTTATGCCAACTGTTTAATGAACTCTACTAAAAATAATGCTTGTTTGCAGAACTAATCAACATTTCAAAGAGACTGGCAGAATTTTTGTAGTAACAGCTTTGCAAGGATAAAATTATTTTGAACAGTGTCTACAGATTATTAAAATCAATGTGTTTTCTTTCATGATAAAACCAGTATGTCATCCTTCTTTATACCTTCTGTTTTACAGTTGCATCTCAATCTCAGTTTATGCCCTAGAAATACATGTATTTTCAGTCACACAATAAATATACATGGGGGAGTGGGGGAGGATAGGGCAAACGATTGAGAAGTATGTTGCAACAATTATGCAGTAAGTATGATTTGTCTATTATTATGAATATGTTTAACAGAATTCATAAATAGATACAGGGAGCAGGAGAAAAAAAAAAAAACCCAAACACCAAAACCAAACAAAAAAACCCATAAGAAACAAGCATCTTCACCAGTTTATATCTTAGTTAATTGGGCTTGCGGAAGCATGGAGAAGCAAAGTGGATTCTGAATTTCACTGTGACTGAATGTTTGTTTGTAGAGGTCATTTATTTTTCATATTTGAAGTATTTGTTTATGAAAATAGATGAGCCACAGAGAATAATGGTAAATCCTAGTTCCTATACAGAGAAATAGCTTTTCTGTCAGTAGAGAAAAATAAAACAAAATCCCCCCTCCCCCTTTCCTTTCTCCCTTTCATGCCCTGTACAGATTATTTCAGTTGACTTTTATTTCATGTAGATTATTGTCTTAGAACCCTTAAAACATCCATATATTTTATAAGGTTAGTTGTACCGTTGGGTTTGGACAGTTTTGATTCTGAGGCTATTCTCCCTTTTCAAGAACACATCGTGTATTAAAAACATGATTCATACATATTATTTATATTCATATTACAGTTGAACATATTTCATGCAAGTGTTTGAAAGTTCTGTTGGGGAATTTACTATGGACAAAGTCTTCTAAATAATAGTCGTATATGAACCTCACAAAGATAAAAGTCATAGAAACATAGACCGATTTGGTTTAGAAGGGACTTTAAAGATCATCTAGTTCCAAACCTCCTGCCATGGGCAGGGACACCTTCTGCTAGACCAGGTTGCTCAAAGCCTCATCTAACCTGGCCTTGAAGACAACCAGGGAAGTGTTCTAACAGAAGTTGTATTAGAAATAAATGTAAAGTTAAGTAAAACAAATTAATTTCAACAGAGCCTGAAGAACTGTAAGTATGTAATAAAAATAATTATGCTACATCTTGCACCTTGTCTGTTGGTAAAATAACTGGGGACTGCAGTGTACAAAAAGTGAACTGCATGAAAAGGTAACTCATTTCTTGGAATAGCAAAGGAAAAGAAAATTTCTTCTAATATAAAGTGAATGTCAAGGCATTTGTATGAGGGAGAAAGGGCTGAACGTTTTATTCTGCTATTTAAAGCATGACCTTTGCTTCTGTATTTCATTTGTTAATGTAGGTGGCAAAGTAGCTTAGACTTCAAATCACACAAGACAAATCTTCTGAGACTAACAACATATTTTTACCTTGAAAGTCTGTTATGCGTTTCCTCAGACCTCCATTACCAGAGTAATTTGTTTCACAGTGAAAGGAAGGAGTAATAACTTCTCTTCATTCACAGGCTTAATGAATATTGTTTTATTCAAAAGCATTGAACTCTTTTAGTCTCAGTTCAGTGGCTAAAGGTTTACATTTGGGTTATACTTAAATTAATACAAAATGCCCTTGCTTCTTCTAATCATTATTTGGTAAAAGCAAAGAATATTGTGAAATTAGTTAAAGGGAAATCTCGTGCAGTGTCTACAAACACGAGGCCAGCATGATTAGTAGAAGGGGAAAAAAAAAAGTATGCTTAGGTGTTTAATCACTGATATTTTACTTATGCACATTCATATTCATTATTTATTGATGTACGCACATATATAATTTAGTGTGACAAAAATGCCTGAAGGAGTACAGTGGTACTGAAATGAATGGTCTCCTAAATGAATGGATCAGCGCAATGTCTAATTTTGAGAGATCAAAGGTGCATCTTTTACATATCAGATAAAGAGCCAAACATCTTATAAATTTTCTATACGCACAAAAAGTGTAATACTGACCCTTTGTATTAGTCTTCTACAATCACAAAGTTATAAAGAGTATATATTTAGGATGTTTAAGGAAATTTATTCTGTTTCAGTATAAAAATTATGCTAGAATAGAGTAATTGTGTTTCTACTTTTTTACTTTCATTTTTTACATTATGAGGTACTGTGGTAGGGAGATTTTTGAAGAAAGAATTGAACACTAAAGCCATAACTGATACTATATTTTAAATCTTAGCTAGAATTTTCCAAAGTGTTCTCCCTTCAAAGTGAATGCCATGCTCTCTAATCTCTGTATTTTACAGTGCTCTGTAATCCTTAATTATTGAACAGATTTAGGTTAAAAAAAAAAAAAAAAAACCAACATGGTTATGCAAAAGGTCTTTTCATTAATACCTGAAATCCTTAAGAGGGTGGAAAAAAAAGCATGCTCATATCATAAGATCGTTAGATCAAGGTAAATCTGCCCTTAATCCTGAAATGAATTCCCGTTCCTTTTGAGGATCGCTTTTTCCTGGAGCTATTGTACAATTACCCAAAGGTATGTCAAGGCAGTTCACACAAGTCTTTCACACTGAAGTTCTTTTTCTTCAGACATCCTTTATTAGTGTAGTCATGGCAGAAGTAATTATTTTCACAGAATCCATTTTCATTTTTGCAGAAATATATTGTGTGTTGAGAAAGATCTTTGAGTAATTATTGTAAAGTGAGTTATCTATAAAGCTCAGACAGATACACTCCATAAACCTAAACACTGTTAGCTGTTACGTCCATACTATACCTTAGTAGAACATGTCTACCAAATTTTCACAGCATTCAATAATAAAATTTCCACAAAAAACTGTTGATATTAATGATTTAGAATCCTTCTAATTGCAGGTAGTCCAGACTAGTTAAAAGTGGTTAAGTCGCTAATGCAGAACCAGAAATTGTCTGCTAAAACCCAATTAGAGAGACAGGTTTTAATTAACAGAGAAATACATAAATTACTTTGTTTTCTTTTAAACACATAATTTACAGAACTGTCTATCAGAAGAAGGCTAAAAAGTATCAAAAGCAAGTGTGTGCTGTTTTGTGTAAAATATCTGACTGGATTGTTATATATCAGCTAGTCTGTAATGCTGATTATAAATTGAGGTTTATATCTGATTAGTATGTAATTTCTCATCTTTTATGACTCAACTTCAATCACACCAAAAATCTCTATTCTAGCAAAAACTTTGCCAGTAGTGTGAGACATTAATTGCACTTTGAATCAAAGTTTTGTATTTTATACTGGAGTGGCTAGTTTTAATAATAAAGCTAATCAAAGAGGTGCAGGTGCACATAATGTACATCTTTTGTAACGTGAAATAATTAATTTCTAGCTCACATAAAACTGGTGACATATGTGGTATAAAAAGAGATCTACTCGACTGTTTGACACCAAATAATTTTATTCTAGAATTCATAAAAGATGTACATTCTAGAGATAGACATACTAGACCAAATCCCAATTAATATATATTGTAAACCATCATTGATTAAGATTACTATCTTAATTGTGTAAGGTTCTTCCCATGCTCTAAAAGCACACAATGCCTAAGGCAAAACTGCCATGGTGCCTATTTCATTATTAAAGCCAGAATGAACAAAGGCAATTAATAAACAACAGTTTATTGGAAAGCTTTCAACAGAAATTAACTTTTTCAATAATTTATAAGATAGTATCAGAGAAATCAGTATTGTGTTCCATCTAAAATTGTGCTGAAACTGGTTTTCAAATAAACTTTTCCTGTCTCTCAGATAACCAAAGAGTGTAAAGAAGCTGACTTTACAGAAAGGGGTGATTGTCCCCCTCTACTCTGCTCTTATGGGGTAGAGTACCGCACCTGGAGTACTGCATTCAGCTCTGGGGCCCTCGACACAAGGACATGGATTGTTAGAGTGAGTCCAGAAGAGATCAACAAAGGTGATCGGAGGGCTGGAACACCTCTCCTGTGAAGAAAGGCTGGGGTTTGTTCTACCTTTTTAGTAGGCATTAATGCTACTTTTTTTTTTTTCTAGATCTTTCATTGACAAAGGGGTGGACCAGATGTATGTCTTGTCTGAGGCTTCCAACAGTCAAGTTCTGTTTAGCTACTTCAACTTTTAAGGTTTCTATAGAAGACCCGTTGGGTCAAAATGAGTTGCAAGGATTGCTCATCAACTAAGATATGATCCAAGACTGTGGAATACTGGGTAAACCAATTTTGTGTCTAAACTTTAAAACTCTAAAGTAGGAAATAATGTTTTCTAATCTTATGAACATACTCTAAGGAGAAATTTTATAGACAATATTAATCATTAAATTATAATGATGAAGTAGTCACAAAATGCCACCAGAAGGTTGTCATCTCATCTCTTCTTTTTTATCAGTCAGATGGCAACTCCAGTTCTTTTCTATTGACTGAATGAAAAAATGTTTTTAAAATACAACATATTCAACAAAGTTCACTTTACAGCTGCATGTATGAAATACACAAAAGACAGGTATGACAAGGATAAATTTATTGAGTTTCTTTCTTCTTCACTTGGACAAGTGTGAAGGGAATACACTGTGCCTAAGTGGTGTAAATTACAGTCGGCTGATAACCAGGTGGCAGAAGAATACCAGAAGAGGCTGAGATTATTCTTTTGGGTTTTTTTGTTTGTTTGTTTTTGAGGGGGGTGGGGTGTTTGTTTGGGGTTTTGTTTGTTTGTTTTTTGCCAGAACGTACTTTATTTTAGCTAACATCAAATGTAAATACTTTTAGAGACTTTATACAGTCACAGGAGTGTGTGTAAGCATATTCTTTTATAAACTGTTCTCTAAGCTACAGAAGACATATGGACTAGTTAACATCTCTTCATTTTTGAGAGCAGACTAAAAAATAGAAACCATGAAAGGCTACTTCTCTCTTTCTCCAAAACTATTATCCTGTGGCCAACACAATGGTTTTATGAACTCATCCCAAACACTGAAGTATCACATAACTGAAACAAACATTTTCCGGAGAAAGGCTAGTGGGGAGGGAATCACGCAAGAAGGCTGGGGTAAATTTTCTTCTTTACTGGTTTGTCATCTGAACCCATCTCATTTCTTCCACTTCTGGAAAGAACCATCCCTTACAGTCAGAGAGCAGTCATTTTCCACCTAGTACACCTTACTGCAGTGTGCACAGACGTGCTGGTAGTTTGTACTTACTGTTGAGTAATGGGGACAGGCTGTAAGATTGCACAGAGCTCATCTTTAACTTTTTCATGAGTCATTGTAGCCCATACAGCTTTACCTCAATATCATTTTCCGCATGCCTTACAAAACACAGTATTTAATTAGTGAACCCACCTTTGGGTATTGAACAGAGTGAAAAAGTAGGTGTAGAATGCTTATAAACTGCACTCGAATTTCCTAATTTCTGGGTCTTGGTCTTTGCAACTAAAAGATCATCCTTTTATTTTTTTTTATTATTCAGCTTATTATAAACATTTTGGTTTTGCTTTTTGAGGTAAACTCTATGAAAGATGCAAAACTATAAGAGTAGGCTAGTAGGAGAATGATTTTCTGATCCAAAAAGAACTTCAAGATCAGGCCTTATGAAAAAGGACTTTCATTGAAAAAACATAGCAACAAAACAAGGTTTATGCAGTCATCCGGTGTGACAGCTAAAATTCTGAAGCAAATTCATGTCATTCCTCTATGAACAATTTTTTTACAGTGTTTGAAACTTTCAGCAAAAACCCAGTGGAAAATCCTGTTCTTCAGTTTCTTTCTTAAGGCAAGTCTATCCATTCTGTTGGTTTTTCTTCCAAAGTGTGCCTTTCTTTTCTGCTATCCAAGATTCATTGTATCAGAGAATCCAGCTAGGTATCAGAAATGATTTTGTTTCTTCAGGAATATAACAAGCAGCAAAACTGATAACCAAACTGGTAGTTCTAGTTGTCCAGTAACTGGATTCTGCCACATTTTTATTCAACTGAAGTACCTGAAATTTTTTTGTTCAAGGGAATGTCCTCTTCAGGTTTTTTTTCTTTTTACATTTTCAATAAAGATGGCAAGAGTCTGCCATTTTTCCTGTATATACTTCCCAAATAGCTAAAGTTAATTCCCTTTTCTTAGCCTCTGTTCTTTTTAGTCTTGAGAAGCCCAATACCTTCAAACTTGTCATGTATGTTAGCTGTCCTAATGGTATATAATACATGGTAAATGAATACTAAAACCAGGTATTTTGATTATCATAGTAGTTTATATATATGTACTTATGCATTTTAGTCTTATAGTACTTCATAATATGCTTCACAATTATCACTGATATTTTTAGCTTTTAGAAAAAGCACTTCACTGAATTTGTTACATCTATTTTCATTTTTATATGTTGCATGGTTTTGGGGGATGGCACTCAGTTGGATGCAGCACCTAGACAACATTTGCTTTTTAAGAATACAATAGTGCTCCTATACAGTATTTTGGAAGCTATGGTGTTTGCAGAGGTAGGCACATAGCAACTTAGGTTGACCACAAAAAGCAAGCATGTGGCTTAAAAAATGAGGAAATGATAAGATCCTTTAAAAGAGGAACACCATTTTTCTTATTATCCAACAGTTAACAACTGAATATCTTTGTTTTCCTAATATTAACTTGATAATGAATATCCTATCCCTCACTTATTTTTATGATGTTCTTTTGAGCTACGTCAGTGTGGTGTGGCAGTGTTAAGACAGGATGGCAAATATTTTACTGGGTTTTGTAAACATTAGCAGGTTTTATGAAGTTCTTGTGGGGAATCCCCACTGTCCACCAAGTAATAGCCACTACTATTTTTATATATACAAATTACATGCATACACATGTTTAAATGCAAAGCTAATTTTGATGTGAGTACATCCATTAGTTTTGTACTGCATGCTGACAGTAACTGTGTCTTACCATAAATTTAAGAAATGTGTTTTGTGTATGCTCTGTTCCAGGTTGGGAACTTAGAGTAATATACTAAATATACAGAATCTAAGCTTTTTGTACATTACTGGGATCTTTTCTATCTTGTGACGCAGTTGTTGCTCCTTGGAGATAACAAGCACTTCATTCTGTTTCAGTTTAAAAGCTTCCACAGAGATTCATAGAATCATAGAATCATAGAATGGTTTGGGTTGGAAGGGACCTTAAAGATCTTTTAGTTCCAACCCCCCTGCCATGGGCAGGGACACCTTGCACTAGACCAGGTTGCTCAAAGCCTCATCCAGCCTGGCCTTGAACACTTCCAGGGATGGGGCATCCACAACATCTCTGGGCAACCTCTTCCAGTGCCTCACTACCCTCTCTGTGAAGAATTTCTTCCTGACATCTAATCTAAACCTCCCTGATTTCAATTTATACCCATTATCCCTTGTCCTATCACTACAGGCTCTTGTAAAAAGTCCTCTCCCAGCACCCTTGTAGGTCCCCTTCAGGTACTGGAAAGCTGCAATGAGGTCTCCTCGGAGCCTCCTCTTCTCCAGGCTGAACAAGCCCAGTTCTCGCAGCCTTTCGTCATAGGAGAGGTGCTCCAGCCCTCTGATCATCTTCGTGGCCCTCCTCTGGACTCGCTCCAAGTGGTCAATATCCTTCTGATATTATTTTATTCTAGACTCTCTTGCCTTTATTTTTTTACTGTGTCATAGTGACAGAGTGAAGCAGGCTTAATTGCTTACCTGACACCTTTCATAGCTAATTTCTTAACAAGAGCGAGGAGAGGTGTTGTTACAAATCACCTCTGTATACTTTAGAAAAAAAATAGTTATTTAAAACAAATTACCAGCACATGTTTCTTCCAAAATTTTTAATCCATTTTCCTCCTTTGGGTTGCAATTTCATGAATGGTTTAGCCAATTCAAACATGGATTGCAAGTAATAGAAAAACATAATTCCACCTCCTCTCCTACAACACAGGCACAATCACTTGCTTTGCATCAGGATGCCTTTTCTTCAGGGCTAGCTACCTCAAGC
This sequence comes from Eurypyga helias, assembly GCF_000690775.1. Taxonomy (NCBI): domain Eukaryota; kingdom Metazoa; phylum Chordata; class Aves; order Eurypygiformes; family Eurypygidae; genus Eurypyga; species Eurypyga helias. The sequence goes on from NW_010259593.1 coordinate 22,611, forward strand.
CCTTTCTACAACCTAACATTTTAAGTAACCAATTGTTTAATAAAACAGTTGTACTTGCATTTAACCTGTTTCTGTGGAATAATCTCATGTGTGCTACATTTTATTACTCTCTCTCTTTCCAATTTTCATCAGCTTTTCCTTAAAGTCTAACACTTAAAATTCCATTGTCATTAAGCCTGCAGCATCCAGTATAATTGCTTATTTTGATCTAAGAAAAAGGCTGATTTACATTAAAATAGTCTTAAAGGCTTCTAGTGACAAAGGAAAATCTTTCACCTTTTGAAAATTCTGCTGAATTTCAGTTGTTTCTCTTTTTTTAACCTCAGAGTATGGTTTTTCCTACAGCAATGACAATTTTACAGTCATACATGCAATGCTACTTTTGCCTTTAACAATAAAATTCTGATCTTTTAACTGCTGTTGTTTCACTTTGTTTCACTTCGGTCATCCCTTTTTAATGAGTTTCTCACAACTCTACAAAGTTTTATTTTAATGTTTACTGTCTTTCTCCTTACTAAAGACAGACCAAATCAGTCATGGTCACTTCAGGGATTTTTGCATTACCTCCATTTTATAGTTTCCATTTCTGACCTACAGCTACATGAAGATCCTGTTTTGTCTGTCTTGTTTAATAACTTACTATTCTCTGCAAACTTGTGAGTCTTATAATGGGCTGTGCCCAGAGTTTTTCAGTTCAAATACAGTGAATGATGACTGAACAGGAACAGGAGCTGAATATTTGTGTTACCTTCTATGTGCTTCAAAATTTATTATCTTTTAAAGGCACACATGCTCCGACTTTCATTTTTATTTTCCTTCTATTTTTTAATTGGCTCAGTGACATCCACTTTGGTTTTCTTTCTGTATGTTCTCCTTCTGGTTTGTTTTTTGTTTTTGGTTGTGGTGGTGGTGTTGTTTTAATGTCTTATTTGAGAATGAAACTCACTATATGCAATTTCTTTGTCTTTATTCGATCTTGCTTCCTTTCCCAAAATCAGACCCTGCATCATGGAATTTATTGCTTTACATTTTCTTAATTTTTACTGAAATTCATAGCTTGTAATTTTTTTCTACCCAGTGAGCTCCCCATTGCTAAGGAGCCCATAGGAAGGGAAATCCTTTGGTTTGCATTCCTCCAGGGAACCATCTTCATGCAGTTCAGTCCTTTATGGAAATACTGCTCACTCCAACTCTTTCATGACCTAGTAGAGAAAAAAATCTGCAAAAGGAAGCATTTCAAACATCCCACTCCAAATCACGCCACTGAAATCTTGGCTTTTCCTTCCAGGTTTCTCTCTCCTATCAGCCAAGTTTTTCTGAACTCTCTATCTGGCACTCATCTTGGTATCAGAATTATCACTTGTCATTTTTTTATTCATATAGTATGACAAGCAATGCAACACTGGTATACAGCTGGCTAAACAAAAGATAGCATAATATATACACAGCAGCTTGAGTTCGCATTCTCAGCCACCTGCACCATATAGTGCACGGAAAGGGAGTTTCTTTGTATTTTTAATGAATGGTCAGTGTGAGTGGAGCTCCACTGTAAAACTGAATTCTCTGTTAAAAGAATTATGTATTTTCTGTTGCCAAGCCTCCTCTCTGTCTATTTTTGTTCACATTGCCATTGCACAACAATGATGTCCTGCACTCCCTTGGGACTGGCTGCCACCTGTGTCATGTTGCTTATTCTCCATGGTCTTCCTAAAATATGTTCTCTTTTCTCTTGTGAAGGTAAAAATGTTTTTGTCTTCACTCCATCAAAACTATAGGTATAAGAAAAGAGTTGAGTTCTCACAATAGGAAGAAAAAAAAATCTCTCTTCACCTCTGATTGCCTGCTAAGGTGTTTGTACTTGTTACCATTCATTTGCAGTCATTCAGAAGCAAAATAAGATTCAAGTATGGAGAATTACTTCTGTTCATTTACTGCATACCTAATTCTTTTGAAGCGTGTAGGGGACATGTTTTATATTCGCATTCTGCCTTAATCTGCATTATTGTGATCTGTAGAAAGATCTCTTCAAAAATTTACTGTATAGCACAAACACAATTTCTTTAACAAGATTAAAGCAAACCTAAATAGGAAAAGATGGACTTAGACTGGACTTTTTACTTCAAAATGTTAATAGAGAATGAGAAGTTCCTGGTCTCTGGACAGAAGTGAGGCAAATGAGAATGACTCTGGATTGTGTCTATATAAACTAAGGAGAGTCACAGTTAGTTTCTGGGCTATTATGTTTCTCTTCTCCATTCTTGGTTCTGGTGGATGTGGGGTATCCTCCTCTGTGGTCTAATGTAGGAACCCAACAACTTGGTCTCTGCAAATGATCACAAGGGAATGGGGAGAGCCTGTAGAAGAGCAAATTGCACTTCCTTTGAATCATGAAGAAAGCTGGGTCAATTCTGTTTTCCCTAGTCTAGATGTGTGCTTCAGCCATATAACTAAGTGGAGTGTCATGACAGTGGACAGCTATCAGAGTGCTTGGCCAAGTCCCAATTTAAAAAAAAAAAAAATAAACTCTCTTCTTGAATTTCTACCAGTAGAGCCATAAGATGAAGTTTCCCACCACCCTGCTAGGATGGTAATTCCTGCCTGCTTAAGCTGGTATAAGTCCTTTTCTCAAGTTGCCTGCTGTTTTCGTTCGCCTCAAAGGACAGCTATGGTATGGTACAGTCACCAATCTATTGAAGATTGCCAAAATTTTGTGCATTTCTGTTTTATTCCAAGAACAGTGTGAGCTCTCTTGAGCAGCTAATCTAGTGCCTGAGAGGCTGCTCTTTTATTTCTTTCTTAACAGAAAGATTCTGCATGCTACCATTGTGCCTTCAAGACAAAGATTTTGTTATAATAGCATAAAATGTTTTGATATTAAGCTTTCTCTTCTCCTTGTTTAGAACTGAGGAAAGTACATGGCTATTTCTCCAAAGTAAAAGAGAGGATGTAAGAATGGGTGGGCTAAAATAATTAACATTAGCTCAAAACATTTGAATATGTATGAGCTGATAGAAGCCACATTTGATAAAAATAGGTACTTATATGCTGATTTACTCAGTTAAAAGGAGAACTGTGCCTCAGATTGACACTTTTCTGTGTAGTAAAATAAAAAAATAACATGATGAAAGGAAACTAAAGAGAAATTAGTTTGATAATAGACACCAAATTTTTTTGCTTCTCTTAAAAAATAGCAAAAAAAAAAAAAGGAACATACAATTTACAGAGAGGGTGAATATTACCAGTCTGTTTAAACAATCACATTTTTTAAAAATAACTTGATTCTTCATTATGTGTCATGTTGTATATTTGTTTCTTCCTGGGTTACTTAACAAAGAAATGACAGCAAGGTTATAAAGTAATCTAGGAGTTTAAAAGCTACTCAGAATAGGAAACTAGAGCAAATTTAGCTATGAAAACCAATGAACAAACAATCAAAAACATTGATTTTTCAGTTTTTAGAGCTTTTATTTCTTCAAAACCATGAAGACACCTGGTAGCATGGAGGTGTTATTTACTTAAGACTTTCTGTCTCACAGCAATAACAATCTCAGTGCTTTTTCTTGGTTTATTCCCAAAGAAGCAAGCCTGTGGCACTTAGGATTCAAATTGCAGCAAGTTTTAGGGTTACTTAAGTTTGACACTTCAGGAGTCAAAAGAATTTTGTCTCAAATGAACTGAAAAACAGGAAAGATTTCCAAAGCACGTAGTAACCCTAAGGAGATTGCCTCTTCACCACTATTATTTGGACATACTTTCCTCCAGGCACCAGGGCTACACCATGCTCTCATCTCATAGTCGTTTGTTCTGGGGTTTGGAGCTTTTTTTCCAACTTGTTTGTTTGGTGTTTTTTCGTCCATCTTTACAATTTTCCCCTTTTTTTAAGGACATAAACACAGGTGCAAATCTGTAGACATCGTATCAGTTACTGTACATTGAGCACTCCCCACTTCACATGGGGAGAACATGGGATTTCCACAGCAGAGGTGAACAGAACAATAATCTGTTAAATCAAAAGATGGCACTGAGTACTTTCAATATTTCTGTGGTTAGTGTTCTGCTGTGTTTGAAAGACCAGAGCCCCGGTGTAACTTCAGACACTTGCACTTAGGGCCAGCAGTTTTATTCTAGAAGTTGAACTCACCTCCTGACTGTCATTGACTAGTTCCAGTCTATTGATCTCCGCACATTTGGTTTTGGTTTGGGGTTTTTGTTTGTTTGTTGGTTTGGTTTGGGTTGGGTTTTTTTGGTGTTTGGTTGGGTTTTTTTATTATTATTTTTTTTTTCTATTGGGCCAATTTACAAGGGAAAACAACTTTTTGCTGTCAGTTTGTTTGTTCCTCTTTCTCATTTTCACTAGAACTTGCCTATTCATTGAGCACTAAAAAAACACCTGGAGATACAAGGCAAAAAAATGAACTTATATAACTATTCTTGAAACAAACTCTACATATCAATAGCTTTATTTACCTGAAACTCTGCCGAATGGTATTCTCAAGGATAAGGAAATAACTAAAATAACTAGACTTACTCAGCTAAATATGGGAATGTCTAATGAGTCATCCAATTTCTTCCTCCAGGCTGAATTGGTTTAATGTGTCTTCCTTCCCTAATAAATGAGCATAAAATGTAATGCCTATGATTCCATGGCACTGCAACTCTTTGTTACTCTTCAGCACTCTACTCAGAGTGGTGCAGTCTCTCTGTTGTTTAAAGGGAAAGCAGTCCAAAAGCTTCTTGATTGGTATACATCAACCATCAAAGGGCTTTCAACGTGCATGGTTTGCAATTACAGTTTGTTGTTTTTAAATGTCATCTGCATTCTGTAACCGAATGAAAGCCTGCATACACACACACACTCACACAAAAGGAAAATTGAGTATATATGCCAAATTTCTGTTATTGTGGGATTTTTGTCCACTCTGTGTGGATTATTGGCTTCTGAGGACCTATCCTCTAGGTGATAACTTTGCATCTAAAAACATTTAAGTGCAGTCTCTCAACAACATATTTATAATTTCCTTCCTTCCCAAATATCAGACAAATTGCTTCCTAGCATTTCTCTGCAGCAAAGTATTTTTTAAAAGTACTGATTGTACCCAATGTTCTAACTGCAGTCAATTTTCCTTAACAGTCACACGTGTATACAGTCACATATAAATCGAGATAACAGTTTACTTGCAAATTATCATAGAAATAAGTTGAAAAACAAGATAGCGGAGAAAAAGCCAATAGATTTTTAGAAGCTCTGCCATCTGCTCTATTATAAAATGAATCTAATTATCTGGAAAATGTGTGTCTATAAGCAAAATATATGCATATATATGAATAGATATATTCAGAACTAAGTCTACTCACAAGCAACTGTGGCCAGTGCATATTAATTATTCTGTTTAATGACCTGTGGAAGCCTGTAACATGATAGCAAGGCAACAACAACCAGAAAAGCTCTTTTCTATTTCTTACTATCCTTGTTCTGTTTTTAAATCAACAGACTATTTACTTAATATCATGGGACACAGAATTCAAATGGAAACAAGTGAAGAACCAGACTACTACATAATAAGCATAATGAAAAGCCTATTTTACAAAAGAAAATTGAAAGATTTTGGAAGAGCAAACCTTGGAAAAAAATAGAACTACTCCTTGTGAATATTATAGGCAATAAATTCTGGAGTATTAATATTTAAGCTAAAGGCAACACTGGCATCAGAACTGATAAGTGTAAGTTGAGCATATATTAATTTAGCAGAGGATACCTATCCTAGAGAAGAGTAGGCTTCTGGAACGGTTTTCTAAAAAGAGTAGTGGAGACAAAAATATAACATGTTTTTAAATTGAAGCTTGATGCATTTATGGGAAGGATCATATGACAGTTTCCCTTTATAGCAAGAGTTTGGAGTTGATGACTTAACAAATCTCTTCCACTTTTCTGTTGTTTGTCATGATATTTTTATGCTGTGATTTTCAACACTTCACAGAATGCCATCTGAGCCACTTCATAAATCTGCCTTTACAGCAACTGAATTGATTTCTGCCACTCTAACAAAGTAAGCCTGATAGTCCAGAATTTATTTCACAACAGATATTTGAAACATGTATTGTAACTTAGATTTACTGGATATCTTTCATTTTAAAAATAAAAAAAAACAGACTGCTAATAATCTTAATATATTATGTGTCTCTATCAATTACACTCAGTTCTATCTGTAGCCCAGGGAATTAATATGACGATCATATTCCGCTTTACAGACATTTTCTGATAACTAAAAGAGCCACATGCATGCAATGCAGACATTAGAAACTTTTTCTTTTCCCTAGTGACTTCTCTTTTATTTTTCAACACTTCCATATGCACTAAAATATCCATGAAACATTGTCATTACTTTTTGTAATGGTAGACAGATGTGAAATTCATTAGTGAGCTGTGGGAGAGCAAAAAAACAAGGGACACTGAAATGTCACTATTAGGAACCATGAAAGGGATAGAAACCAATCTAGAAGAAAAATCATCAGCTATGAAAAAACATTCAGTCAAATCCTGAATGCTTGTTGGAATTAATTTAGATTTGCAGGAGAAAACTGGTAGGAAAAGTTGTTTTCTTGTTTATTTAATATGTTAGCACTTTCAAATCTTGCTTTACATGGAGAGTTGGGGTCCTGAAGAGAAAACATTATTAATTTTAAAAAGACAGAATAAGCAAGTCTGAAATTTAGGGCAAGAACTGCAATGACAAGAGTAGGAATTACTCGGAGCACATTTTAGTTATTCACTGTACTTTTACTCTCGAAGTTCTATAGTTTTGCTCTTGTAGTTTTGCTCTAATCTATTGATTTATTTCTTTTTGGAAATGGGGAAAAAATAGGCCTTGTGGATTATTTGGAAAAGGCCACTGATATTCAGGGCAGTTGACAGCTTAGGTCAACCCTGCTGACATTTATTTACAATTCATGTGATTTTGGTTGTCATAATTTTTGTGCATCATCACATTATTTGATTCAATAAATCATGGCTTTAAAAGTTTACAAGAATTTGTTTTGCATCAAAACAGTCTCTGTTTCCAAACAGCATTCACCTGCCTACTGCCTTCACTTTATTTTCTAAGTTTTTGTGGTATGCATGGGTAGTTACTTCATTTCAGTGTGTGCATAATTTTGATTTTCTGTGGTTTGATAGTATGTCACTTGTCTATTCAGTTTTCGCTGCAGTGAATTTTTCCTAAGAGTTTCTTGTTTGGTGTTAATGCCATGTGTGCAATTTATTTTAGGAATATTTTCTACTTTTGATAATATTCACTTACTACTTGGAAATTTTCTGTGTAAGAATACTCTCTATCTTCTGAAAAGACATATTCAGCAGAAAGTAGAAAAAGAGAGAAGAAATTCTGAGATCACATCAGAATTTGTTTTCCCAAGCATATGGAACAATTTGTATGCAATTGTTTACAAATACAGGAAAAACAAAGGCTATTATTGTAAAAAATAAAACATAAAATATCTGGAACTACAGATGTGTGTAACAGAACATTAGTATGTACATATGTACTTCCATAAATACATACTTGCATACGTATATTTGAATTGCTTCCAGGTAAATTCGCTACTGTTGCTAAACCCTCAATGTCTGTTAAACATGTCTTCCTTTTTTGGATTCAACATGAAGTATAAAAATTTTTGTCTCTTTTTACCTCTGAAAAGGTCTTTTTTCCTGTGGAAAAACAGGTAATAATTCCAATAAACTGTAAATGGTAGGTCTTTCAGTTTTGTTCCTCTACTTAAAAGAATGCTTAAAGAATTGCTATGGCAAGTAATTTTCCACACATCCAACAGTAAGAGAACAGAGGGATGGCCTAATTTCTAGGGGGACAGAAAGAAGGTGGTGGTTTTAGCTTGTCTATTTTGCCAAGATGGAGCAATTTCAAGGCACAGGAGTTGAGGATATTTGAGATAGCAGCAGGGCATCACTTGTAAAAGTTGTCTTCCTACTGTTTGGTAGTGAAGAAGCCCAGAGGTTAGAAGAAATTTCTTTGTATCTACTAACCAAGAGGCCTTTTTATGTTATGGAGTTGGTTATTGCAGCTATTTGGGCTGGCAGCTTTTTACTGCTGGCAGCAATAAGATGCAGATGTTCATGTTGGATGTTAGCACTGATGATCATGGTCCGTTTTCCTTCCATACGTGTGCTGAAACTCCAAATAAATTATAGAAAAATAGCACATATTCTGTGTAAAGGGCAGTTTACATACATTTTTTATAATTAATAACATTTTTATATATATTTAAATTTGCAAACAAAATACCTCTTGTGGGACTATGAAGATCTTCATTGGGGTCCCATATAGATTCATAAGCATCATATTTTCTCTTTTCTTTGTTCTTTTTAGAGAATGGCAATAGGTTCTTGGCTTAAGATCCCTCAGTGCCATCCAGGTGGCAGTGCTGTGCTATATTTAGCAGTTCCATAAAGTCTGGATATTCTTGTTTACAAACTTCAAAGAAATGTCAGAATGCAACACCATCAATGCACAACATTTGAAGAGGAGGCGGCCAAAATTCCAATCCTTCTTCACTAGGTATCTGACAATGGGAGGCTTTCACTGTTACTTGTCTCAGTGTCAACAGCAATGAAGTCACATGAGATGTGTGAGAAGAATGTGCCAAGCTAGATAACAGCTTCCTACCACACACCAACCAATAATAGTTTGGTGGAGAGGGGAGAAAACAGTTTGTTTTGAGCTGCTTCACTACTTTGCAGGAAATTACTCCAATGAAAATTGCTTCTTTACCTATTGATTCCTACCCTTCCCTATTAGGAAGTTGCTTCAGGAAACACTCATTCTTCTTTTTCCTTTTCATGTCTTAACATTCAATTAAAAAGCAAAGGCACTTTATGGAGCACTTGAAATCTCAGAATTATTTCTGACATTTCTTAATTTCAGATTCAGAGTTAAAATTTATTCTGCAGCATTTTTTTCTTCATTGAAAATGGAGTACTCCTGCAAGTTTTTGGTTTTTGTTTTGCCTTTTTTTTTTTTTTTTCCTTTCTTGGTGTTGCTGGATATAACAAAACAAGCTTTCCCATTGGATGTGTTTACTTTTCTTCAAAACACACTCAGCTGACAGATGCCAGTGATTTGGTATGGCTACTGTTTTACTGAACAGTCAGATGGCATTTTCACCTCCTAGGTCCGATTGTGTGCTCTGGACATGCCTTTTAATGCATGCCAAAATGAAACCTGGGAACACAGCATCCTTTCTAATGTCTTGTTTTCTGCTGGAAGGTATTCTGGTCTGCAGAGTGGTGATTTGCATGACATTACATTTCCCTTGTCACAAGAAACAGCTGTCAATTTTTAACATTCATTGCCAAGTCCACCTAGTTTTTGGGCTATAGACAGGCGATGAGTCTGAGAAAATCCTGCTTGAAAGATATAAAACTAAAGCTCCCTATCATTTTTCAGTAAGCAAAAGAAAAAGAAAGTGCAACAGGTGAAACTCGGTAGAGTGGGGTGTGGAAACAACCCTCTTAATACGCAGCACTCAGATTTCCTCTCAGGGAATTGTTTTTATGAAACTGCATGGGGCATGAAGTGAAAAGGAGATGTGTTCAGCAGAATTAGCCCCTCACACAAAACTGATCATGATTCTTATGTAATCAGAATGGTTTGGGTTGGAAGGAGTATTTACAGATCATCAAGTCCACTCCATCTACAATGACCAGGAACATCTTTCAGTAGATCAGGTTGCTCAAAGCCCCATCCAACCTGACCTGAAAACAGAGTGATGGGGCATCCACAACATCTTTGGGCAACCTGTATCAGTGCTGTACCACCCTCATCATAAAAAAATTCTTCCTTATGTCTAATGTAAACTTACCTTGTTTTAATTTAAAATCCTGTCCCTTAATTTAAAATCCCCTTGTCCTGTCACTACGGGCCTTGGTAAAAAGTCAATCCTCATCCTTCTTATAAGCCCCCTTTAAGTACTGAAAGCTACAAGAAGGTCTCCCTGGAGTATTCTCTTCTCCAGCCTTTCTTCACAGGAGGTGTGTTCCAGCCCTCTGATCATTTTTGTGTCCCAATTCTCGACCTGTTTTACCAAGCCCATGTTTCTCTTACAGTGGGGGCCCCAGAACAGGATGCAGTACTCCAGGTGAGGTTTCACAAGAGCAGCATAGAGCGGGTGAATCACCTCTCTTGACCTGCTTAACAAGTTTAACTGATGAGTCCAAATAAGCTCTTGATGTTTTCTGAATTTCCAGCTATAATGAGATAAATACATTGAACAAATTGTGGTATTCAAGAAGATACTCACATGCAAGAACTATAAGCCTTGCATGGAATTCCTGTCAGTTCAGCAATATCTTTCTTATCAGATCCTTACAAGATGGACAGACACTCTGTTATTAATTGAAGTGTGAGAGTTTCCAGTTTTGAATATGAGACTAGCCCAATACTATCATATCTCCTGCGTGCAAGCTGTTAAGCACTGCTGGTCACATCAACATTATACAGTATATTTCTGTGCTGACTTCACATTTTTCACAGTCCAGCTTCTAGGATGGTTTGGGATTAATACTTTTATCCCATCTGAAGTGCTTCATTCCTGTTAAAAGCAAACCTGAGAGGATACCATTTTGATGATATTAGCCTGCTTCTAAAGAGATGAGGTCTCGCCAGTATTTTTCATGGTGAGTATAATGACTCACATATCTTTTTACATAGAAAAACCGGTAGCTATTGGCCTTTGCTACAGCACATATTTTTCTGAAATTTGGCTTGCTCCTTCATGTCAGGCTAGTGGTGTCATGAAATGATTTTCAGGAGGTTCTTAAATAATTTTCTGATATTTAGTTTTGGCGTTAAAAGTGATTCTGTTGAACACCAAAGTATCTATGGCTGGTTTTGCAATCTCGGTTTCTTGCATAAGCCAGTCTCTTCTGTCAAAGAATTGAGGAGAGGTAAGGCTTGATTCAAAGGCTATGAATATTTTTTTCATGAGCTTTGAAGTATGTGATAAATCTCCTGGAAAGAAATTTAAAAAATCTTATCCACCCTTTTTCTTGTCTACCCTATGATTTAGTAAGATTTTGAAGTGGAACAGTCCATAATAGACTGTAATTAATTCACACAGTAGGGAATATTTCTTCTTTTTACCACTGTAGTTTGAGGACAACTATCAACAATTGATTATTTAATTTTCCTGTGATATGTTACTTGATTGATACAGCCAACACAACCACCTGCTGGTATCAGTATTAAAGTCTGAATGACTTCTTTCCATTATGACATTTAGTCATTTTCTTACTTGATTTCTTATTTTCGCTTTACTTTTTTAACCCGGTGATTGTGGGACAACAGACATCATTCAAGTAACTTGGAAAAAAAAAGACTACTAGGTAAAATACACATATAATCAACTAACTACTGGAGTTTCAAATCTTTGGAATCATAAAAAGGTGATATAAAAAACAACCTATAAAAAAGCAATGTTATTGAAACCACACCTAACTACCACCTATTCCAACCACATATTGAAATAGCACATTCAGAAAGTAGGGTGAGATTGAATTAGGAACTGTAGCAAGTTTTGCTGAGCAAAACTTTCAGTGAAAACAAAAAGGCAGATATGAGGAAGGCTGCTGTGGAGGATTCTTCAAGTTCTATTCTGGGGTGCAGAAGTTGGATAAAAATTTAGTGTGTTCAGTAATGACATTACAGGTTATATACTGCCAGTTGAAGAGCCAATGTTTTTAATTTTAGATTGTTTATATTTGGCTGGAGTAGGCATTTTAAAATTGTTGGTAAATACTGTGAACTGTTGAAATAGAATACAGGAAAAAATAAAATGTGGCAATGTTAGAATTATTTAACATGATGAGGTAGCAATACAAGCTCGTTTGTATTATGTTGGGGAGCTATTCCTAGATACTTAAAAAAAAAAAAAAAGGAACAAGAGGTAACTCTGAACTTAAGGCATGAACATGCATTTAATAATTGCATTTTATATATGATAAGCTAACTAGTAGGACTTTTTTTTGATCACGATAAACTTAAAGAGGTTATTCAGGAAATTGTAGATCATATATTTCAGGTAAATATGTTTTCATGTCTCGTGTTCTGAGTGTGCCTTTAAGTGGTTGCTGAGAAGTGGATAACTATCAAACTGACACTGGAGGTGTTTATCTATGCACAAATGAAAAAAACCAACAACAACAACAACAACAAAAAAACCCCAACACACACACACACACGTGATCTGAAAATTTTCCATCTACCAGATAAGGAGTTCATGTAAGACTTGCTAAGGATAATAAGCAATGGTTTTGATCCATTTCAGTCCTAGGTCATCAAGTCTGGTGTCTGTTTGCTTTAAGGCATTTAAGTGTTATTTTCTGCCTTGTTTGCAAGACTGAAATGATTTCAACAGTCAAATTGACTCAATTGGTTAGCACAGGACAACCTAGAACACAGATTATGCCATCTGCTAGTCTGTAACTTGTGCAGACTGTTACCCAGTAGTGTTAGTGTTGCAATTCTGGCTAATTCATCTCCTAAATCAAGCAGCTCAGGTTGCAAACATTTATCATGGGAATAAAGATCATGCCCAAGTGTAACTCTAAACCTGTCACCTCAGGTTTTTTTGACTATGCTTTTCTGCTTCCAAATACCTTGTATAAATGTGACTTTCACTTTGCAATCACATCAGAGTATTATGAATAATGACCATTTCTTTAACATTTTCTTTCAATATCAAAAATGTTAAGATTAGCAATATCTGATGAACTTCTCAAGAACTTTTTGCTGAAGTTGCATTTATTCTTTATTATGTTTTCAGTCATGTCAGAGTCTTAAAATTTTAGTGTTGTGAAGAGAAGATGGCAAACACATTGAAACAAGCCATATTACAGCTTATTACAAGCCAACATACAGCTTATTAAACCACTCACCTTCCAGTCAATATATCCTGAATCCTGAACCCCTTGGGAAATCCCCAAAGCATACTATTTTGTCTACTTGCAGTAGAGTGCCAGAAATCCCAGTCAGTGTACTAAAGGTCTTGAGATAAACAGGAAAATAAGACTATTTTTAGAGAGAGAAAGCTGCTTGTTGTAACTAAGACACTTCTTACAGGAATTGCTTAATAGTAGACAGGATTTGTAAATGAAGAAAACCCAAATGGAAGGTATCTTGTGAATTAAATGGAAGACACAAGGACAAATTCCTGTTGGGAAAAGGGTTGCTGCTGTGAGATTTTAACGAATGATACTTCATGAATAGTCTTTTGTAATGGATCACTTTCTGTATTTATCTTGTACCCACAAAAAAAAAAAAAGAAAAAAGAGATACTGTAGTCTGAAGAAGAAATTTAGCTAAGACAAATTTTAGAGTTATTTGGGATTAATAATTTTCTTCTATGTGTAATGCTTAATTCCTTTTAAATTTGCACTCTGCTGCTTTAGCTCTCTGAAGACTTCTTATAAAACTATTATTTCTTCAGTGTTGACAATCAGACAGTGATGCTCTGCAGCCCAGAGCATCTTGAATAGTAACCTAGGAAAAAAAAAATCAAGCTAAAAACGCAACAAATCATTCTTCTCCCATTATGTTGTACCTTCCTCAAATACATTTCAGAAAGGATACATTTTCTGTCTGAAAATTCTTTAAACAAGAAGTGATTGATGTCATGCACCTAAACACTATTGTTTGTGTTTTACTCTGCTCTGTTAATATTGTACTGAAATTAATAGATGATTTCCATAGGGGAAAAAAACAAAACAAAACAAAACACAACTTCTGAAGAAGAATTAAGAGAAAGCCAAAGTGATTTTTGTTGTGCTTTAAATGTGTAAACAAAAAATCTAAAAACAGCTAAAGAATACCAATCAAAAGAGATTGGAGACAGTCTCTAATGGCTCAGTGCTCAGCTCTAATGTGAAGACGTGTGCAAGATGCATCTGCACAATAAGGTACAGCCCCAGAAATAGATATGCAAGAAGTACAAAGAGTTGTGTCGACCTGGAGTTATGCCATAGAGCAGCAGGGATAAGAAGCCTGAGTTCAGCTTTACAATGACAAGGTTGTGTTGCTTTCACAACCTAATGAAAGAGCTCTTCAGTAAGCTTTACCATAGTACATTGGGCAACCTGATTATCAGGAGACACTTGTCCTTGTTATACCGGTGCCATTTATGTGCACATGTACTTATCTGTTTTTAAGACAAGAGAGGGCAGAATGGGGAATTAATAACCTCCCCAAACTGCTAGGAACTTCAGGGAAGAAACACAAACCAGTGTGTTGTTGAAAATAGTAATAAATTTAAATAAAAATAATAAGAAGTTTTAAAATAGGTTTAATGAGAAATTCTTACATTAAGGAGAATTTTTTTTAAAGATAATGATTTTAGAAGCTTCTTAAAACTAGTTTTGAAAATACTGATATTTATTAAACTGATCCTTACCTATAGAGTGTTTCAGTAAATGAGAAACTAGTACCTGTTTTGAGAATAATTTTGATAACCTGGGAAAAATTAAAAGTATTTCCAGTGCTGCAAAAGGAAAATAACAAAGTCTTTCTGAAGTTTTCCACCTGCAGAAAAGACAATAACATTTTCTGAAGCTAGGATAAATATCCAGTAAGGTCAACTCATCTTTTATGAGACTACCAAAATAAATATCTTTTCTGAAATTATTGATATTAAATTCAACCAAAATCACATGAAATCAAATCAACCAGATAAACAAGATTGTATTTTTCAGAAATTTTTGTCAGACTTTGTTGTCCAGTTCAGGGAATGTCTCAGTCTCATCCCAGCTTCACCTTGAGGAAGTTGTCCAAGTATATGTCAGTACATTTGCTGTCGCCTACAGCATGTCTAGATTTCTACAAAGAAGAAACCATCTGGTCTGTAATCTGGACATTTAAGGGCACTGATCACAAATTCACCTATAAATCACTTATATGAAATAATGGAAAAATTGCTTTGTTATGCTCCTTAAGAGAAATTTTGTAAGACACATAGTGGTACTTCCCTAAATATACTTAAAAAATCTTAGAAAATTAAATAGAAGGTTGACATAAAAGCTGTTGAAATTTATTCTAATAATCTCTTCTTATCACTAATTCACTGTAAAGTCTAATATTGCTTCATATGTTTCATTCTCACCAAACTTCTAATTAACCTCTTAAAATTGTTTTCCTTTATCTTGGCAGAGGAGGTGAGCTATAGAAACTTATAAAAAACCCCCCAAACCTCCAAAATAGAGATGATTTTCTTAACTAGTTAGAAATGCAGATATTTTTATTGATTATTTGAATAAAAAAGATCTCTGAGCTACAAAGTTTTCAGTATGCAAGGTTTTCAATGGTATCCACCTGTTGTCTTTCTATCTCAATACTCTGTCTCACTGTGTGACCTTGTTGACACTATGCTGTTATTCTCTATTACTCTCAGGTCCAAAATAAAATGTGTTTATTTAAATACTTTACTGTGGGAAAAACTGTGGAATTTATTACTTTTTGTCACTGAGATCACCGACACTTGTATTAAAAATAATTCCTTTCACTATTACCAGTTCTGTATTTCAGTGTATTCTGAGCAATTATGTATCATAGGAGCAAAATACATTTAACAGGATAGTTGTTCCTCTAAATTCAGATACATTGTAGCAACAGAAAAATCTTGAATAAAAGCTTATCTATGACATAAGCTACCATATTAAAGCAGTCTAGGCAGAAATTAATCTGTACTTACAGAACTGGGGAAAAACACACCTTTTTAAATCTTGTACTATCTGCAGCTGGGAAAATGAAAAGAAGCAATCTGCCAACATTTACTGTATTACCATTTTAAATAATTGCCAGACTACTCACACTTTAATGCCAACAGTGTGAATTATGGTTTATCATGAAAAAAATTCTGATTCTTGCAGCTTGTCTTTGATTGTATTTCTTTTCCTGACTGCAGTTGTCATTCATGTTAGAAATAATTACTGTACAACTAAGTATTTGGAGTTCAAAAATAAATTTGGTGTATTTAAAAAATATCAAGGGAAGGATTGTTGACAGGTGCTACTTTAAACTTATAAAAAAATAGGCCATATTTATGTCCCTTTGTTCATACGGAAATCAGTAAGATGCTTAGAAAAGTGAAGCATATTTAGCATATTATTTTTGGACTGTAGACCTTCATAACAGGATCTGACTATACGTTTTATGATAGTTAGCTTTTTGAAGAAGTACAGTCTCCTTGAAAATTACCTGAAAAAATTTTGAATTCTTTTAAATTGATCTGCCATTTGATTTATTATGAGGTAACTTAGTGCTTGTCTGCATCAGCAGAGCGATTGGCTCCATATAAAAGCTATTTTCAGAACTGAAAATGCAGGGAAATGCAATGAAACTCTGATGTGCTGGGTTTATTGGTCAGGACACAGAATCCTATAAACTGTATTCTTTCCTGAAGAGATCTGGCACATTCCCCAGTGCTGTACTGTGTTATAAGCATTTACTAAATCACATCTGCGGTAGCTTGGATAGTTATTCATCACTGTTCATCAATATCACTTGGCTGAATTATATGTAGACTCTTTATAAGTCTTCATTATGAAAATAAAATGTGCAACTGTTGCTGAGGTACGATAATGTGCTGAAAGAAAATTTTCCAAAATAGAAAACATGTCATAAAAATGAGAAGAAATCTAGAAGATCAAGGTATCATAAAGGTCAAGAGGAGGACTAGCTGAGATGAAGTTTTGTTCCTTTGATATTATTCATTGCTGTGATCATTTATATAAGTAAGGCTTGTAGTATATTGCGGGAAAGTGAAGCTAGACGGAATATTAATAGAAAGGAAGCATATTCAGTACTCAGATGAATGAACTTCTGCGCCTGATCTATATCTGATAAGTAAAGTAAGGTAAAGTTTGAAATCTACTTCACTTGAGGCAAAGAATTTCAAGAGTTTTACTCTACAAATATTAATTTTTAATCTTGTTCATAGCAGGATTTTCAAAGAAAAATCTCCAAAGTGCATCATATTACACTAATTGAATTGCTAACCTTCTCAGCAACACATGCAGACTACTATTCGAAATAGAGGTATATGAAACAAAACCATAATCACAATATAGCAATTTAATCTATGACACTACCATGTTCAAATTATGCTGGAATATTTCAGAACACTTGTAGGCTCACATTTAGTATCTAGCTACTGCATCTCACCATGTACCTGTTTGTGCATACTATAATACATAGCATACGGACGTTAATGCAACATGAGTGAACAATTTTTCATTTCTGGCTAAGTTAAGCTATATTTGTGATTTGTCCTCCTTCCCTGTAGGTGCTTCAGAATTTTTTTTTTTTTTTTGGCTGACTGTCTGCACCTGGTAATCTGTACACAAAATGAACAAAAGTAGCTGGTAAGACAGGCTATATAAACAGATAAAGAACAAATTTAATACTGGAAGCTGATCCCAGCTTCATTCTAACACACCCTTTGTAGCAAACCCTGGTGCTCTGCAGCAAGTAAACAGCAATAACTTTATATATATGAATGGTGAGGGAAGAAAGAAAAACCAAAACAACAAACCATGTCTCAAAACAAACAAACAAAACCCCAAACCCACAATAATATCTGATTTGCACAATCAAACTTCTCAAAAAATTGTATGGCTGCTGTTGAAATTTTTCATGTATGAGCATATGTATGAGCAAAACAACCCATCTTGAAAGTAGTCGTAAACTGGAGTACAAAGAAGAAATAAAATTTCACCTCTGACTTGCCAAAAATATTGATGGATAACTTCTCCTTCTAGTCACCATATTCTAATTGGAATGGCCACGATGAAATATATTTCTCTAATGACCAAACCATGTGTGCAGGCAGCCCAGAAAGCCTGCTGTATCCAGAGAATTGTGGCCAGCAGGTCAAGGAAAGTGAGTCTCCCACTTTACTCTGCTCTTGTGAGACCTCACCTGCAGTACTGTGTCCAGCTCTAGGGGCCCCAACATAAGAAGGATATCAACCGGTTGGAGCAAGTCCAGAGGAGGCCACGCAGATGCTCAGAGGGCTGGAGCACCTCTGCTATGGGGACAGGCTGAGAGAGTTGGGCTTGTTCAGCCTGGAGAAGAGGAGGCTCCGGGGAGACCTTATAGCACCTTCCAGTACCTGAAGGGGCCTACAAAAAACTCGAGGGGGACTTTTACAAGGGCCTGTAGTGACAGGACAAGGAGTAATGGGTTTATATTGAAAATTAGTAGATTTAGATTAGATATCAGGAATAAATTCTTCATAGAGATGGTGGTGAAACACTGACAGGTTGCCTAGAGAAGCTGTGGATGCCTCATCCCTGTCTTCAGTGTCAGGCTGGATGAGGCTTTGAGCAACCTGGTCTAGTGCAAGGTGTCCCTGCCCATGGCAGGGAGGTTGGAACTAGATGATCTTTAAGGTCCCTTCCAACCTAAACCTTTTTATTTTTCTATGACTTATACTCACTCAGTGGAGATGAAATCAAAAGCTCAAGTACTGGAACAGCACCAGCTGTTTTCATGATACTTTAATTGCATAAAGAAATTGGAGATGCAAGTAGGCTTATCATAATTCCAGATCAGTTGTTTAAAGTAATGCTGTTTTGTTCGCACGTAGTCAGGAATTATTCCACCCAATCAGATTGAAACAATCATCAAAAAATGAAATACAAACTTCAGAATACTCTCATACCTCCTGAAATGAATTTTAGTAGGATTTCAGCTGTGACCAAAGAGGCAAATAAATTCAGTCTTCAGAAAGTATATTGCTCTGAAGTGGAAAAATATCTTTCCATTCCAAATACACTGTTTTGTTCTAAGCTTTAATGCTATATTGTTCTCAGTGTTGCATCCCTACATTAACTTTAGTCTCTTCTGCAATGTATTTAACATTTTAAAGAATTCTCACAGAGTTCACATTTCACACATAATATCTTATGTGATATAATCACTTTAAAGTAGTATGTAATGGTACCAAACAAATTAATACACCTGGTAGAAATACGTGAGTTGATTTGAATGCAGACATTTGCCTGGAAATATTAATTATGAACAGATACATATGAAGACACTCTGCTCTGGCAAGATAAGGTGTATGCAAATATTACTGTTAATATAATGAATAAAACAAACAAAAGAAGTTTCCTAAAACCATTCAGAAAATGAAATCAGTAACACAAACTAATTAATGGAGGTTATTAGGAGAAGAATATTTTTTAAAGAAGTCAGAGTGAAAAAAATTATTTCCTATTTTAAGAAAACAGACATTTTAACTCATGTGAGACTTCTTTATCTTGTGTTAACAAATTTATTACAGTTAGCTAGTTTTGTTCACCTTTATAAGTAGTATGCCAATGGGACTGTTATCACAACACTGAAACATTTTAATAAAGGAAAGAACTTGATTAGTCTCTGATAAGTTTTCTATCACTTAGGACTTATCACACACATTTGAAAATACTGAACTGCAAAGATGCGAAAGTGCTGGTAGAACTGAACCAGGCACATACTACATATGTCCATGGCCTGGGGAGCTGACATCTTTAAATATGTAAATTGAGACAGACGGAATTAGTAGGACTTGAATTTAGTCTTCCTCTTTGAAAAGCTAGAGTAGCAATCCATTCTATAGACTCCCCAGCACATATTTGTAACAGTGTGCGTAACAGAGATTGAGCAACATTCACTCCAAGCATACACTGCTCATTAAATGATGCCAACTTGTCACCAAATGGAGAAAGAAGAGATTTAGATTTCATTGATGTAACCAGTTATTTAACAATAAATAATGGTTCCTGCATCAAAGGGCCCCACCGAAGAGAAACAACTTGCCTTCAGATGAAGAGGATGCCTTCCTATTTAGGAGGAAATAGAAGTATTTGCAGTGAAATATGACACCAATCTAAATCCTTTAGAAAAGCTTTGAGATCTAGGTTTAAAAGCAAAAATTTCTCACTGAGAGCATGAGATACACACAAGATCTGCAACTCCAACTATTGCAATTTCAGGATAAGGACAGTAAATCATCTCACTGAAAGAAATTTCTTTCTGCAAGTAATATCTTTTCATTTCTTTGTTTTGTATTTTTTAATTGCTCTAACAGTCCACTTTGGTTTTATTGTCATTAATAATTGATAATATTTTCATTTTTATCTCTTCTGGTTTTAAGGTAAGCAGGTAGAATCTCTCATTTCAGAATCTGATATATCTGTAGAGAATGGTCTTGATAAATTTTAACAATAATCTACCCACGTGAGCACATGTATATGCAGTACTGTATCTATATACAGCCTGGTACTTAAAAACAATGTGAAGAACTTGCACAGGCCACAGGCACATAGAGAAACGGTGCAAAGAGCTGGACAGTGGGGAGGGAGGGTATTTTACAGTGACCGCAGGTGTCTATACCCAGCTGCTCAACATGCAGCAATGTATTGGGCATTGCTTGAACTGTGAGGGATATGGCAGGGGAGGGGAAGAAATAATTATTGCTTTATTCTTTTATCCTTTTTTTCATATATACTCTAAATAGCTTTTCTTTGAAATTGCAGACCTGCAAATCTTTAAAGCTTAATTATAACTGCATAGGATCACTAGGCAGTGCTGTGTCATTGGAGGCTGCTGTGATTTTGAAGAGGATCTCCCACTGCTGTCTCAGACCCTGCCACTGACAATCCCCCTGACCTTCCACTTAATTTCCACTATGTCTGTTTGAGGAGGCTCCCACTTCAGCATTTTTAGGTTCACTTTTCAGACTGCCTGATTCTAAACCTGATTGTATTTCAGACCGCTCTGGGCAAGATCCCAAGTTTTGCTGTGGAGTCTTTTCCTTTCTGTCACTGCCTTCAAAGTGAAAGCAAAAGGTAAGCTCCAGCAGCCGAGCTACACCTGTTTCATCTGAATACTCAACTCTGACAAAATGAGATTCACAGAACACTTCTTTTCTTGCAGATAATCCTTAACTTTCCTAAGTCAAAAAATATGACATGCTTGCTAAGGAAACCTGGTTAGTTTATTGCACTGGAATGGAGGAAGATTTTGTTTCTCTCTAGGAATCAAGCATACGTCTTCTAGGATGTAAATATAACAAATTCGGGTAACGTCATGGTACCAACATGTTTGCATGAAGACTACTAAAAAAGTGTTATTTGTATTACATTAGGATGATGATCACTAGAATATATTAATATCACTCAATAATGCAACTATTAGTTTTTCAATAATATCTCCCTGTTTGGACAATTTTGTTAAAATTATTGGAGTTCTGTATGTTGAAAATCATCAACAGTTGAATACTATCAGAAGTGTTCTACAGAAATATATAACCTTAGACCAAAATATAGGAGAAAATTTACTGCATGAACTAACAGAAAAACATTTTTAAATAATTTAAATTTTATTTTAATTCTTATTACTGTTACAATTAGTTTTACATTGTTTTTACCTGAAGGAAATTTCCCACATCTAACTGAATACTGCACTGCATTTCCTATTAAAAAATATCCAAATTCAAATTCTGATTTTTTAAAGTACACAAACTTTCCAATTGTTTTCAATTTTGTCTGTTATTCATTGGTACACTCCTCATATAGACTTCATTGACAAAAATATTTAGTCATTAATCAGATGAAAGCATAGAGAAATTAATTATGCTCAAAGCACTTGAGTATGATTCTTAAAAGCCAGTGTAGCTATATTAAAATATCTGTCAGGTCTCAAAGGGTTCACTTTAGTTGAAGGTAGATGAATATGAAAACATAAAAATGAGAAAAGCTAACCTTCAAAAATATTATGTAAGTAATCTACATACAATTTTGGCCATTGCTGAGGAAATTGTTAAATGCTGTAAGACTGTATGAAGATTATGGGACTGCTTCCTGTCTTTGATTAACACATTATGGAACTAATTTATGAACACCGCTGATTTGTGAAGTGCTTTTGTGTACCCATTTTACTAAAAATAAATTCAATGCATATTCATCAAAACAGGCTTTTTAAAACCATTTAAACTCAGAGAGGGGATTTTAATCAGAGCAAAAAATTAATTCACCAAACAGTTGTCCACGGATGGGAGAATCAGCTTTCAGAGTGTGTGTTGTGAATTAATATTCCTCAAATAAGAAAAAAAGGGCAGAGGTGACAAAAGATAGAGGAGTTGTTCAAAATCTTGGGGCTGGAAAATGGAAGGAAGACTGTCAGGGAAGGCCTGTTTCTTTCTAAGAGAAGCACCAAAGAGTAAAAGTAGTACTAGTAAAACTTGTGACAGAAAATACATGCACAGTCAGGTTTCTGGACCCAGAGGTATGATCTTGTCTCTCAGAGTCTTATAGCTATTGAGAAAATGGGAGACATAAAATGTAAATATTTTTGTTTCATTCTTTATGTTGCTTGCTAAGAATGATAGCATTATTGAAACCAATACAAAGGTTGCTTATCTGAGAGTGTGGTTGGTTTTTTTGCTTATACCTATTTCTCACTACTGGACATTATTTTAATATCTCAAAAGAATATGGATTCAAAAGTGTCCACCTGGATAAGCTTCTGCTGGCCAATCAGCTGCTGAAACAGTGGGTGACTGGAGATGTTAGCAGCTGATTTATGTAGACTGCTCTCAGGTGGAGGTGCTGGCAGAGACACTTTGTCTCTTAGTGTGCTTCAGGTAAGTACCCAGTACCATAAAATCTACAAAACCCAGTTGGTTAATCTGGTGTATTGAACAGTTGCATTTTGTCTCTGTTTAACAAGAAAGTAGAAGAAATTATGCAAAGCCATCTAGTAGCTATCATTTTGGGGATTTTGTACCACCATAGAATCATTAACTTAAATTTGAAAGTAGAATAAACTAAAGGTGATGGGAATGGAATTAAACTTCCTAAAATTGGTCACTCAGTTGAGAAACCCTGTTCTTTCCAAATCTTTAACCTTTACATAAAGTAACGGTCATGATGCCTTAAACATAAGTCAGCTCTAAAGGTCTAGTTTGTGTCCCTTACCAAGTAAAATAGATTAGAAATAATTTTAAAAGTTGTGTTGACCTCAACTGCTTGTAATGTCTTGTTAATTCCCAGATGAGTAAAGTCAGTAAAGTTGACTAATAAATTTCATTTTGAGCCTCGTCTTTTTTTCTGAACCTCTCTATTAGCTATGTGCAAGCTGTAACATGATGTTCAGACTTAGAGCAGCACTTTAATATTTGGCATCAACAAATTATATGGTTAGACATTTTAACTAGTTACAATACAATGACCAAACAAGACAGCGTAATGAACCATTCTAAGCATTTCCAGATATGTCACTAGGACTCATTGAAGGTCAGAACTAAGACACATAACTACATCAGTCATATGTTAAAGTAAAGGATAAACATATGTTAAAGGATAAACATATGTTAAAGTAAAGGATAATTATGTTTTAACTCTGTAAGGTACTATTAGCCATGAGATCACTGTCACTAATAATCTTTCTCTTATTGTCTCCTAAACTGACTTGACATCCTCATTTGATCTATTCATACACATTTCATACAAAAATATGAAAATAGAATGAGACATTTCAAGTATATAATTGGTCATGAACTCCTTAATGAAACCTCTATGAACTTTTAATTAATGAACTGTCAGGAATAAGTGTATAATTTTAACAACATGATTAATATTTTCTGGCATGTCTGAACATCCATTCATTCATGATTTATTGAATGTATACTAAAAAAATAATGTTCTAACATTATGAATCAGAGAGTTTTCTGTTGGCAAAACCCAAAGCAAAGTAGAACATAAGTAAAAATTGGTTTCATTTGCTCTGGTTTGCATTTTAGTGTAGGTCTGACTATGCTGGGATGTCAGGTGTAACTAAAATGGAAAAATGTACCACACATATTCTAATGTTTTTTTGCATATAGATGCTACCAGTGGTAAAATACAAGATAAATTTGTTCAGAACATACGCAGCATAAGATTCTTTTAAAAAACAAAATGACAAAAGATTTTTTTTCATTTCCTATACAGGTGGGGGAGGAGGGGGGGAGAAGGGCCGGAAGATATAAATTTAGAAGGTTATACAGATTCTAGAGCAATAGCTCTGATTTTTCTACAAAACTTTAGGAGTACTTCTAAAGGCCTTTTCATAATAGCAATTGTAAGGTTTCTGTAAAATGGTACAATGCACAGAGACAATAAGTTTATTACAAAAAACCATGAAAGGCTATTGTGTGTTTGTGTTTAGTTGTGGTTATGTTAATGCAGCATATTTAGGGACTAAGAAAATGATAATTTATACCAAGTATGTGTGCATAAACTGGAATGCATATATTTATATCTTAATACACACACCACTTCAATAAATGTGCAGAGAAGAAAAAAAGAATGACAGTAGAAAGACATCTGATCTCCTAAAATTTGCAAGCATGATTTCAAGCTGTTGTCTTGCTGATTAAAACTTTATCTGAAGTTGTTTCAGCCATTGCTGAAGCTGTGATCAGCTAATAGGGTTTGAATTCTAATTCTTTATGAGTAAATGCTCTGGATTTCCATGCATTTTAACACAGAATTCATTTTTCAGAGTTCTTCTGTACCCTGTATTTTATTTATATACCTACTACATATTCTGGTCTTGTTTTATCTTGAAGGTTTTCTTTTTCCTTAAAGGAGCATTGTATTTGTACCATCGAATTATAATTTAGCTGGTGTTTTGTTTTGTTTTTCCACTTACTACTGCTGATCAGTTGATTGTGTACAGATGTTCTATGGATAACATAGATTATCTAGACCTCTGGGACAACATCCACAGCCTTCCCCTCACTGAGTAAGTGGATGCTGACAACTTATCCTTGTCATAGAAGGAGATCAGGTTAGTAAAGCAGGGCCTAGCTTTCATAAACCCATGCTGACTGGGCATGATCACCTGTTTCTCTTGTAAATTCCGTGTGATTGCGCTCAAGATGATCTGGTCCTGTAGTTCCCAGGCTCCTCCTTCTGGACCTTCTTAGGCATCACATTTGCTAATTTCCAGTCAGCTGGGACCTAGTCTGTTAGCTGGAACTTGTGATAAATGATTGAAAATGACTTCACCAACTCCCTCAGTATCTATGATTTTGGGTTTTGCAGAGGATCAAAGGCACCGTGGCATGGGAGGGAGGCTGAACCTCTGCAAAGATGGATATGTGCATCATGCCATGGAAAAATCCATGTCGGGTCTGTCCAATGCTGCACAAAAGCTGGGTTCCCAAAATCTTCCTGGACATAATCCTGCCTATATTCCTCTTTTTATTCTATCTTTACACCATTTGTTGTGAGAGTGTTTTCTATTGAGATCCAGAAGAGCCTCGAACCACATCCCCCTCTTCTTTCCCTTTGCAGAACACCACATGCTTGACACGAAAATGAAGTCATAACCACTTTCTGCAGACTACAAGCCAGTACATTATACAGCAGTTTCTGATTTAAAATTATGCCAAGTACAAATAGATTCATTCTCTCATTGATGTCATGTTCAATTTTTGCTCTCAAACAGTAATTGAGAGGTTGAGAAGAAATTCTCAATTGGCTTCAAATGCTAAAACTTAAAAAAGCCCTAAACCTTAAAAACTCAAACAAATAAAACTCCAAAACCCATCAGTAGGGAACTATTGCTGTTTTAGTTCGACCTACTTATTTTGTCTTTACCTTTCCGATTTTTTTCCCCTATGGTTTTGTTTAGCTTGCTCTTCTTCTTTTATTTGTAGAAGCAGCAAATGAGAGTGAGTTTATTTCATTCTAAGATTTTATTAGATACCTAAGGGATGATAAAAATTATAAAGGAAATATATCTGGTCACATTTTGCAGGTATAATGAGCAGAGTGTGACTTGAAACTTGAATGGAAAATCTTGAGGGGCTTTTTAAAAATTATTCAGAGTTCTTTCAATGAAGTGTTTAAGTAGCAATACTTAGGCAATATGACATGTATGATTTCAGGGGTTTGGTTTAGCGTTTTTTGTCATTGAATTTGTGAAATCTGCTGGGGTTTTTATACAAATCTCTAAAGTACTTTAAGAACTTAAGTAGTCAAGTATTAGAACTGATGGCAAAGGTGCTGGAAATCAATGCAGGTCTGAATGATTTTTTTTTTTTCCCCCAGGGTTTCCTCCATCTAGCCTGAAAGCTAGATAGAAGATTTCAGATTTTCTACAATAATTGAGAATACGTATTTCTTTTCCCTTAGAAAAAAAGTATAAAGCACGATATTATCTGCTTTTCTGATAACAGCATACAAAATCTTTATTAAGAATAATGAAGAGAAAGAATGCTAACTCTGTTATGTAGTCCCATCTAACATTTTAAATCTTTCCATGCATAAAGCCCCACAAAAATATTAGAAAAAGTACTGGCATAAGGGTGAAGAGAGGGAAAGAAAGGGTACGTGTTCAAATGTACATGCATATAGAAACTAAGCGGTTTTATGGACCTTGACAGGTGTGTGTACACTGTTTCCTTCTTTCTGCCTCAGTAAGTGTTTAAATTATACCTTTCAACACAGAATTTCAGTAGAATGAATTGACATGACCTACATAAGTATTTTGTAGGTAGCTGGCTACAGTAAAAAAGGAAGTGAATTGCCATGTAAATATCTTTATAAAAAGGTAATTGTTTGAAAAGAATACTTTCTCCTCCATTTTGAAAAAGTATTTATGTATTTCATGCACATGTAAAATGGGATTAATGATTGACATCCTAATAAAAATAAACATCTCTTCCACCCTGCAACTGTACGTCATTTTTGTTGCAAGTTGTATACCTCACCCCACTCCTGAACTCTTTGCTAAATTATCTAGCTTCTTTATCCAGTAAGCTGGTTAAAGCAAATACAAAGAACACCAGAAATTAATTGAAGAAACCACAATTATTTACATAATTATTAGGTCTTCAGAATATGCTGGAAACTGTAGTTCCAATACATTTTCAGATTGCATATTATTTAGATCTTTTTTCAGACTTAGGTATATTTCCAATTTTGTGATATCAAAGAAATTAAATATAGAGATGCATTAGTCATAATACAGGTTAACAAACTTTCAAATAAAGATTTTTCAATTATAATTCTGGTTCAGGATTTTCTTTTTTTTTTTTTTAATATATTTTCCTGTGTTTACCAAATGTTAAAGGCTTTTTTCTTTTCCTCTGTTCAGACAGCCTATCTGTTCTCAACTTGCTCAAATGAATACATATATTATACATTTATTTTGTTTTTCTGCCTATGGGAAGACAAAGATAAATGGAAACAGAGTCTGGAAAATGGCAAATTTTTCTTTTTTTTATTTTATTTTTTTCCTTTTTTTCTAAACCAGTCTTGAAATGGATAATTGACATTATTCATCAGACATAATTGAAAATAATCTAAACTTAAGGTTCTGCAAATGTTTCTGCTCAGGAAAACAATATGCTTCATATGAAGCTCAGATTCCCTGGAATACAGAGAGACTAATAATAGGAAATCCCAACACATCTAGGCCTCATTTTCCAACCTTCTTAACAGCACTGTTTTCCAGTGCAGATATTAGAATTATTAAAGTAAGATCTTAAAAAAAAAAAAAAAACCACAATGAGATAGAGCTCCCAGAGCAAGTGCCTTGGAAAATGACAGCCATCTGCTCTGAGTGACAACACTGGCTCTTCTGTGTCTTCCATTTTTGTTGATTTAATCTAATCCATTCGATTTTATCTTGAGACAGACTAGAACTGCACAGGCATTCAATTGGTGTTTCT
>NW_010259593.1:50460-66980 GCF_000690775.1 Eurypyga helias
AGCAGGAAGCCTGATAGACTGAGGGGCAATACAAGTGAACTTCTTACAGCTCCTGAATCTTCTCTGAAATTCTCTGACAGCCTCTGGTCTAGTCTATTTATATCTACATGGTAACACTGATGTGTTCAGAAATTATGAAGTGGTTGTGCAAAAAAACAAATCCCCTAAAAATCTATTTATGTTATACTCAAGTATGGAATTACCTTAACCTCAGGCATTTTTTGTGTGCATTTTCAGACATATGTTTCAAAAATTGCTGAGCTGACAGAGCTCATACCTTCCAAACTTAATTTCATGTCAACAAAGGAATTTCATTGAGACTTTGCAGTATATTGACAAAAAAAAAAAAAAAAATTGCCTTCTAAAATTCTTAGTAATGTCTTTGTAGTCCTTTCCTACTGCTTGGAAAATAAAATAATAGATCATTGTCAGGAGGAGAAAATGAAATCCAGAGTTGTACCGATTTGAGAATGAGGTCTGCATACACAACATAAGCAAAAAGCTTGTCTTCTTCAAGTCTATGTCTATGCTACAATGACCAGGAAGTAGAGTTGACTAATCAGCCTTACATGGGATTAATATATATATATATATGCATATGACATCAGAAATACTATCCTGTTTTCTGTGGAGGATTTGATAACTCCTGAATAATAATTGTTCTTCTTATCTAATGCTGGGATTACATATTAATATTCTGCTGTAGGGCACATACTAATATTCTGCTGTAGGGCATTGATAAAGATTTTTTCCCCCTTTGTGAGACGGAGTTACAATAATGATGAAAGAAAACAAATTGGCCTTCTACATTTCCCTGACTGAGAAAACACACAGAAGGAAAGTTTATTTCAGTCTATATTTCTTATTCGGCTATTAAACTTTTCTATTCCATTTCTTAGTCATATTATACTCTTAATGGGAGTCCTCCATTTATGTTAGGTGTAAACTTGTATGTTACTATATCATTCTGTTGCCTATCACCATGTCTCAGCTGAAATTCAAACCCTACTACAGTCATCTTTGTTTATTTCCTCAGCAATTTGAGTATTTGGAGACTTTCCCTCAGTGTTCTTGCTACCAATGACTAAAATCTTATGCAAATATTTGAAGCATGATTGGTTTGGACCGTAATAAAAAAAAAAAAAAAAAAAAGTTTTCTAATCATCCTTTTAAGGAGATCACATTCCAGCCTGTGAAGTAAAACTTTTATTCATTCTGTAAGTTAAATCTCAGTGATACCAAAGTCAATGGCAAAACACATATCAGTTTTACTGAGGTTGTAATTTTTTCTTGACATATTCACATCTTGAAAACCTTAAAATTTATCACTGTCAACTTCTCTTTTGTGCAAAATCCTCCCTTTTTTCTTGTCTAAAAAAATTCTTTCCATATATAGTAATATAAGCAGTATATAAAAAAATATGTTGCTATTAATAATTACTTAATTATTTTCTTGTCACTGATTTTACAACTTACAATGATGTAAAATGAAAGTTCCTGATTTTATGTTTCTCTTGTTATGTAACATTCACCAGTGTGAAACCACATTCCAACGTAAATAAATTCCATCAGCCAAATTATACTTTTCCAGAAATTATTTACTGACATGCACCAAGAAATATATTGAAAGATCATGTAACTGAACCAGGTGTTTGACAAGTTTGATGTCAATACTGAACAAACTACACTGGCCTGGTGATTTATAGCAGTAATTTAAGCTTGGAAAATCAGTGATCACTGCAATTATATTAATATTGAATATGTTTTTAAGGGATTATTTAGGATGATGTAGGGGAATTTAGGATGATTTAGGGGAATAGTATGAAAAACTTAGAAGTAGATGATGGGAGCAATGGCTGAACAATGATAAACATCTTGTTGATATAGTCACCATGAATTAATACATGCATATGTTTATGTAGTGGTAATCAGTTCTAAGCAATTCATAAAGTATCAGTTATCTGTATTCTGTATGATGTAAATGTAACATTTTTCCTATTATTTAATTTATTTGGACCTAAAATTATAGATGCTGGTTTTTTCTGGCTTTTAGTACATTGACTGTGAACTGAGGTGAACAGCAGTTCCCCATGGTTCTGGGAAACTGTATTTCATTATGACCTAAAACTTTGGCTGAGTAGTGAAACACCGGTTATTTTTCAGCTGTATATGTTATAATAGGCATTTGAAGCCTAAACTATATGCAAAAATGGAACAAGTCTTAGAAGTCTAGAGAATTAAATATATGTAAGCACTAAAAAAAGAAAGTAATTTTGAGGCACAGGGCTTCTCCTGCAGGGCCAACCAAGTAGTCAGTTGTTTTGGAGTGCTAGGCTATAAATTGGTAGGAAGAGATTATACTGCCCAAAGAAGGGATCATATTAGACCCATCCCCACCCCACTCCCCCCACCAGAAGCCCTGTTTTGGAGACTCAGATTTAAGAGTTTTCAAGAGACAGAAAAAGGCTGTAAAGTCTTGTGGGTCCTGAAAGAACTGGTGGATGGGGTTGCGAAACCTCTATCCATCATATTTGAATAGTTGTGGCAGTCTGGTGAAGTTCCCAAAGACTGGAAAATGGAAACATAACCTCCATTTTTAAAAAGGGAAATAAAGGGGACCCGGGAAACTACAGACCAGTCAGTCTCACCTCTGTGCCTGGCAAGATCATGGAGCAGATCCTCCTGGAAACCATGCTGAGGCACATGGAGAATGGATAGGTGATTGGTGACAGCCAGCATGGCTTCACCAAGGGCAGATCGTGCCTGATGAACATGGTGGCCTTCTACGATGGGGTCACGGCCCTGGTGGATAGACTTTTCTCTGAATTATATGCCTGATACAAGACTATTAGTTGTGGATCAATTTAGTAGTATTTTTGAACATGAAGTCTTTCCTCTCCTCTGTTTTAAATCCTAGTGAAATAATGCTTTTTTCTGTTCTTTTGTTTGGGGTTTTTTTGGGGGGTTTTTTGTTGTTGTGTTTTTTACAGGTGTATAATCTTGTCAGGTTTATTATGTAGTGATCAAATCCAAACAACCACTGGTTATGTGAAAATAAACATGTAATGCTGTACTTTAAATAGTAATATAAAATGCTGTTACTTGAGAAGTAGTCCAAATCTTATTTTTACTGAACTCAAGGGGAAATTTTAACAGGTATACCTATGTGTATATCTATCTCTACATCTACAACTTGTATGTGTGTATGAAATTTAATGTTGACAAATTTGTTCAATATTTAAGTTACTGTGATGACTCATTGACAGTTTTGCCATGAAGCTATATAACCTAATTTTGTGATTCATCTTAGTAGTGTTAATGAACTTTAAATTACTGATACTCTGCTACAAATTGCTGCTATTACAAATTTATACAAAGCTCAAGCTCATCATGCCTAATCCCTTGCACATAAACCACTAATCAAATCTGGGATTACAAGTAGATTCAACCACCCCTAGACTCCCCTCTGAAAAGGATTTTAGAAATCAAGGGGGTCCACTATGAGCCCTGTGACTCAACAGGAGGGATTTTCTTACCCATTTTCCCTAATTCCTACGTAAATCACATTAACCCAATTTTAACTTGATTTCCCTGACACTGTGTAAATTATATCTCCCAATCTGTGTGTAAAATATTTTAACCCAATGTTAATTTGATTTTACTCTTACATGCTTTTCCATGCTGAGTAAGTGATAGAATGGATCTCGCCATTAAATTCTGTTGTCATGCTTTTCATAAATTAATAATAAAATCACTTTTCCCTCCAATATCTCTGATGCTGATCTTTTAAAAGGCCTAAACCACGCTCCTTTGCTACACATCTAATCATGAGATACTGACTCTATATGACATTACCATGCCATTGGAAAAGAGAAACACATTAATCGCTATTGAAGGGAGAGAGATTTATAATGAAATAGTGGCTTTGGACTAAGGAACTTGGGAAATTATTTTGAAGTGCAAATTGTCATTGTGCAACCTTATTAAAAATGTTGGTTAGTGCTGTACAAGACAGTGTGATTCCAGGGTAGGAAATCTTGTGCTTCTCTCCAGTAATGCTAAATTACCCACCACGACTCCCTGAGGTGTTACCCTGCTAATAACCACACTAATTGCGACCTCAGAATGTGACATGTCTAATCTTTGCTCAGTCCCAGCTGGGGTGATAAGGTCATTTCCTGGCTGGGATAGTGGCAATAATTAGTGCCAGAGGTACAGCCTGAAGTCTGGCAATTTGCCACTGCAGGATTAACTATTCTGTGATGCTTTGCTTCTCTGAAATGACATCTTATTCCAACATGAATCAGAATATCATAACCATGGCTAGAATCTGTCATTTTGATGTTCTCCCCCATTCGCATATTTTGTCACAACTTATTTATCTTTAGCTATCAATATGCTGCACTTGAAAATTTCAAAATATAACCTTCTTTTCATTACACCACATCCACTAATGTGTAGTACTGAGGCAGTATGGTATATTACCACAATTGTCATTGTAATACTATGGATTCATAATTTTGTAACAGACATGTTTAAGAACGTTGAAATTCCTGCTACACTTCGTTGCTTTGCAAGCACCAGAACAAGATGAAGTATGAGAGGAGAAGTGTTTTCTTAAGTAAATATTGCCCATTTTCAACATCTATACCTCTAAAAATTCTATTCCTGTAATTTCATATTTCAATATTTTCAATTCAAATAAACAGCAAGAGCAGTAACTGAATGCTGCTCTTAAGGGAAAGGTTCAGAGAGAAAAATGTCAAGCTCCTTTATTGTCTTTTCCTAATTGTTAAATTTATGTTGACTAAAATGTTAATTATCACTAATGCTTCATACCTGATTCCTTAAACGTGACCTTTATTAGTTTGATTAACTACACTATATTTTATACTGAGAAGCTGTTACTGCCAGTTTTGGTTAGGCAGTTTTATAGTCTGTTGCTATAGAAGTTTTGACATTTATATCTTTATACAGAAGAGTTATAACTTTAGGTTGACTTTAATATCTGGAAATTTTGATCTGAATAATAAACTAAAACTGAGTAGGAGATAAGTTTTATTATTCTTGAAATACTATCATTATCACCGTTACCCTTTAACTAACAAAAATTAAAGATACTAAAAATGTTCTTCATCTTCAGCATAAATTGATGTCTTTCTTTTAGTCAATTGACAACACAAGTGGTGGAGAACTAAAACCTATTGTAATATGATTATTAAATGTTGAAGTCTTTGTTTCTTGGAAAAACAATCTATTCTGGCTGAATCTATTTGACAGTTATGCTGATTCAGCAAGCACTAAAATTTTGTGATTGTTTTGAATCAGAACGCACAATGTATTAGCACAATTCTTGTATCAACATTTCTCAGTTAAAGCATATTTCTCCTCAGTCTACTGCAAGGAGCATAAAATACACATCTTTACCTTATTATGATAAGGTTTTCTTTCACACTATCATCTTCCATGTGAAAAGTTTCTGTAGTGTGTGATTGTGGAAGTGAAGCCTGTTCTCATTTATGTTCATACTGATCCTTTAAAAATAAATTGATACTGATGAAGTAAATATAGAAATATCATATTAATGTAAATATTGCAGGATAATATTTCATTCCTCTCATGCATATAATTTAGACTTCCATGCATTTATTAACTGTAATCTTTATGACTACCGTGATAACCAGTCATAAATATTCTAATTCCTAGTATACTGAAGTACAAATCCAAGAAGCCAAGAAATGACACTGCACTGTGGTTCATCATAACAGTAGAGCTTCTCGAAGATTTCCATGGTTCTGCTAGTGCACATGATGGAAAGTGTTGGCAGATTTACTGGAGGGTCATGGGAGAACAAGTGCCTACTGACAAAAGAAATCCTGTACA
The DNA here is from genome assembly GCF_000690775.1 of Eurypyga helias. NCBI lineage: Eukaryota > Metazoa > Chordata > Aves > Eurypygiformes > Eurypygidae > Eurypyga > Eurypyga helias. Next base: position 56,344 of record NW_010259593.1, read on the forward strand.
GACAGTGACAAGAATGAATGACATATATATGTAGGCCTTAGCTAAATGCAAACAAGACATTATTTCTGAAATCTATAACAATTATAAGTATGGTATGAACAGAATATAAAAGACATGAAAGAATGCCACAGCCTTGAGAGTTGTGCTGGGTTCAGTCAGGAAGAAGTTAACTCTCTTTACCGTGGCTGCTAGGAAGATGTATTCTGGGATGCAGAGAGCAGCACTGATAAGTTCTCAGCTGGCACTGGGGAATGCCTGCACTGACTTCAAGGTCTTTCTCCACTTCTGACCCCGCAGCTGCATTCCCAGCTCTCGCTGTCTTGCTACAGACAGTGCTGGGACACACAGTTCAGGCACCTGACCCAAACTGACCAAAGAAGTATTTCATTCCATAGTATGTCATACTCGGGCATAGGTGGGGAAAGGGTCTTACTCTCTTGCTTGTCTACTTTAGTACACTTGCTAACCCTCTCCCTGACTCCTGCATTAGCTGCTTTGATAACTCTTGTGCTGGCTCGTTCGTGAGGGAGTTGGTGGGTTTGTTTAGTTTTCCTGGTCGTGCTATTGCTGATAGAGTTCGCTTGGAATCTGCTGCGGCAGCGCTCAGGCTCTGGACCTTGGGCTGCGGGTCTCGGGGCTGCGATCACTCTCAGGCTGTATCTCTTGGGCTCTCAGGCTCTGACTCTTCGTTCTCATCACCTGGTTGTGCACTGGTCAGGGAGTGGTGAGCAACTGTATCATTATTGTATTATATTATATCATATGCTTTATTTCCTATTATTTTAATTACTTAGTAGTAGTAGAATTTGCATATATTCATTTAGATTCAATTAATGAATAGTTCCTATCTCAATTTTATGAGCTTCCTTATTTCTTTTTTTCCTCCTATTCTCCTCCTCCACTGGATCTTACCGTGAAGCAGTAGGCAAATCATACTCATATTGAATGAAAATTGGTCATAGTATATCAAGTTTGGAGGACAAAGGGTGGAGAAGATAGGAAATGTAACTCTATACCATGAATGTGTAATGGGATGAATGTGTAATTCTTAAGGGTTATTAGATACTTCCTTGTAGCAGCTACCTCTACAAAAACGTTGTTTTAATTAATAATTTTTGCAAGAAGTTACATCTCAATTTACATTTATTTTTACAGTAATATTAATTCAACCTTCAATCTGTAACTTCAAAACATGAGTTTTATTTTTTTTCTCAGGGTCAGCTATTCTTTATAATAAAGGGTGTTTAAGGACCCTTCCAACCAAACCAGTCTATGATTCTATGATGATATGAATGTGATTTATCTTTAGAAACATAATAAATAGAAATACTAGAACTATTTGTTCGTTTTCCAGTATAATCTCTTGGATAAGAATGAGAATGTCTGTGAAGCTGTGGACCATTTATCAGAGAATCTCACCATGTTTCGGAAATACAAATGTCACTATATAAGAGAGACTGGCAGGTGCAACCTCATGTTAAGTGTGTAATAAGACATTTCCTCTTGATAATGGAACAGACCTCCTGTCATATCTTTAAACTGATAACCTATTGCTATGTTAATGAGTAGAGATTAGCTTCTGACATTGGTTGACACGGAGATACAAGTCAATAAACTGAAAAGGACAAAGCTACAAACACATTTACTAAATATGTAAGATTAAATATCTTCTGGGTTTTTTGCTTTTTGTTATTTACCCCCCAAAAAAAAATCTTTTAAGATCTAGGGTTAAGGAAGGACAAGGTAGATGAATTTGTCCTGGAAAAGCTACACTTGAACCTCTTAGAATCCTCAGCTTGAATACTGAAGCTGCACTTAAACATAACTAAGCAACCACTACTATTTTGCATCTGCTTTTATTTGTTTGTTCTGAACTCCAAAATAATTTCTCTGTGTAACTTACTCAAGATTTTGGAAGATTATGTTCTTTACGTTTAAACAGCTTTAAAGCAATCTTGTTCAAATATTCTCAGCTAAGGAAAATGAAAGGATCACTCAGATTTCTGTTGATGAGTGCTGTTTAGTGCAATCTTTAGACTTACGACACGGTCCTTAAGAACATATCATATGTGGCTGATGAAAGAGTAGATCAGCATGGAGGTCAGGATCTTCAAAGTGACTCTCATATGCTGGTTTTGTTTTTTTTTTTTCTTTTTTAAATTCTTAGTTTTCTACATGACGACCTTAAAAGAGCTGAGATTTTTTTGGTAAGAAAAGCTGAGCCACTACCCTTAGAAAATAAGCTTCTTTAAATGTTCCAATTTTTTTATTTAAATCTTTGTTTGTATTATGTTCTTTTTCACAGTCCTTCTCTCTCTGTCTTTTTTTTTTTATTCTATTGTATTTTTATTTTAATTTGTTTTACTGGGCTTCCTGCCTCCCTATCTTTCCATCAACTCCACTTCTCATCTTGCTGATCCTTCATTTTTGACTCTTGTTAATCTTATGTTCAAATTAACACTGGATGCAAAGATTTCATCCTGGATCATGCTAACCTCAAACTCTTGTTTTGCTATTGATCTGTTTTAGTTTCCTTTCATGTTAAACTCCAGTATTTCTTCAGCATAATTTTGTCTCTCTTGAAGCACATAGAAATGGAATTAAAATTGGCTGACAATACCTGAGATATTAAAATAATCAGAAGATTGGTCTTTGTATCCATTGTGAGTGAACTATGTAATTAAAAAATATCATTTCCTTTCTGAGTTTTACATGTCTGCGTGCTGGACAAAGACAAAGCAGAACTGGAAGTCTATCAGTGGTATCTTAAAAAAAAAAAATCAGTTCTGCTTGATAATTTAAAGTTTCGTGAGTACTTTAAAATGTGAAGTGTGCCACTCCTGTTTAATATCACCATTAAAAATATAAATCATTGTCTCAGTTGCAAAGATGATTACAGAATATTCTCCTGGAAAAGAGTTCATGTCAAGGAACCATTTCGTGACAAAGCTGAGATTCCATGGCATTTAAATAGCTCAGTCCATCAAATGCTCACTTGAATATTTCAAGCTTAGAATGCATTTTCATGCAACTTCATCATCTCTACAAATAACTGGTTGTCATGATGTAGGGTAAAAATTTAAGAAAAGGAGCACACAAAAAGAAAATCAATGTAGTTTGCAAAACATTTATTTATTTTTGAGAAGCATATAGATTGCTCTTAGGAAGAAGTGCCATTTGGAATCTTGTGCTTTGGTGATGGATAACAATATGTTTCAGGGAAGGGTAATAATGGTCCAAATTGACCAGCATGTGGTATAACCAATCGCATGATAGCCTTTCTGTCTAGTGGAGTTCTATACGGTAGCTCCACGGGTTGAGTATGAGGTTGAGGTATCTCCTCCTGTTGATGATGAAATTAAAGTTGCTGGCAGTTAAATTTCATGATCTGGCTCTTAACATACAACTTCCCTCTTGGAAGATATACTTTCCCCTTTTAAGTGTTATGTTCATATGTATTTCTCCTGGCTTTGTATCATTCTCATCTTTTCTCCTGCACCCCTACTATTCATATGGTGGAATCTTTCAGGTTCACTTACTAACTTTTTTTGTGATTTTGTTCAACAGTTAGGAGAATTATGACCTAAACTTTTGTGTCAGCATTTGGAGCACTAAGTAAGTCTCTCTGACTGATGGATAAGACACCTGGATGGGTAGGAAAGACTGCAATTGTTTCCATAAATAGGATGAACTTTTCCATTTCATACTCTTGTTACCACCTTTCATTAGTTTCTGTGATTGGGTACATTTCATGATTTATATATAGGTAAAGAAAGAATTTGAAAAGAGCACATTAATGGAAGAATAACACATCACTATAAAGTGACATCTTAGAATTTCACATAAAAAATTGTACTCAGTCTGGTTGGGATGAAGCTAACTTTCTTTATATCAGCCTGTATGGTGTTGTGCATCTTGGATTTCTGACCAAAACAGCATTGATGATGCACAGTGTTTTTCTTAGGTTCTTCTCTACCTCTCACACCACCCCATCAGTGGGTATGCTGGGGGTGGGCAAGGAGTTCGAAGATGACATGGCTGGGACAACTGACCCCAACTGACCAAAAGGATATTCCAGACCACATGGGATGATGCTCAGCATATAAAGCTTGGGCAAGAAGAAGGAAGGGGGGACACTTGGAGTTTTGACATTTGTCTTCCCAAGGAACTGGTACACATGATGGACCCCTGCTTTCCTGGAGATGACTGAACACCTGCCTGATGATGGGAAGTGGTGAATGAATTCCTTGTTTTACTTTGCTTGTGTGCACAGCTTTTGCTTTACTTATTAAACTGCCTTTATCTCAACCCACGAGTTTACTCCTCTGATTCTCTTCCGCATCCTGCTGTGTAGGGCTGAGCTGCCAACTGGGGTTAACCTACACCATCACCTTTCCCCACCCCAGCAAGTAGGCTGGAGGTGGGTAAGAGGTTGGGAGGGGACACAGTCAGGACAACTTACCCGAATTGACCAAAGAGAAATTCTATACCATACAACACTAAAATCTCACAGAAATGAGGAGGAAGGGGGGGCATTTGTGGTTATGCCATTTGTCTTCCCAAGCAAGCTTTGCTAAGGCCCTGGCTTCTAGGAAGTGCCAAATATCTGTCTGCTGATGGGAAGTTGTGATTAAATTTCTCTTTCTGCTTTCCTTGCACAAGCAGCTTTTTCTTTCCCTGTTAAACTGCCGTTTTCTTGATCCACAAGTCTTTTTGCCTTTCTTCTATTTTCACCCTGTTCTATAGGAGAGGGCAGGTGAGTGAATGGCTGTATGGATTTTGCTGTTGGTCAACTAAGCCCACCACAAAAATAGAACATGAATAGGTGTGAATAAAATTTTTCTTCTCTACATTTTTGCCTTTCAACTCTCGAACAGTAAACTACAATTTTGTGTTGCATTCTTAGATTTTATTTTTTGTTGCACATTGGCAACTATGAGTACATTACATTCTTTTGCTCTTTTTTACACATCATAAATAGAGGCTGCTTCATTAAATCCCTCTTTTTACTTCTCCTCAGGAGACTTACAGCAGCTCAGAGTATCCAGAGAATATTGTGAAACACTACTGGAACATTTTATTTATTCATAACCAGAGTAGAGGAAGGTCTGTCTGTTAAAGGGAGGAGGACATTGATTTCCAAAATATTTTTTCTTCCTAAACCAAAGGGTGAACATAGAAATATGGGATAGATTTATTCATGCTTAAAATTTTCATATTACGCTACCATGTTTTCAGCTGTTAGTGACCTAAAAGAGTGAAAAGGGAGTGGCCTAAATTATCAATTTTCTTATAAAAGTTGAGAGAAATACTCTAAATTTAATTAACTGTTGTGATTTGCATTTAGATAAACCATAGGCAAAAATATGCTTACAGCCACTTTTTCAGATTTCAGGCTGATAAAAACTGGATACCTTATCTGAAGTCACCACTGCCATTTTTTCTTCTCTGCCTGAAAAACACTTAAATTTTGACTCTTTATTCTTGTAGCAGCTGATGACAGGAGTTAATTTGAAATATTTATATATTTTTTGCACTCACTTGCATTACAGTTTTAAAGATATACCTGGTTCCAATTAAGTACGTTCATTTTGGTGGGAAAAAACTGTTTTCTGTTCTATAGAGACAAAAGTAATAAAACTAAAGCAGAAAATTTTTTGTTTTCAGCTTCCTTTTTACATAATCTTATTTATCCTATTTTCACTTTTTGTCTTTTTTTTCTGTCATTCTTATTTTGTTTTGTTTTTTTTTTTGTTGTTGTTAATTATTGAAGAAACATCTACTTGATCTTTGTCAGTTTTGTAATTAAGTGAGCAGGTGAAATTCTTAGACATCGTTGTCCAGATCGAAATTTTCAAAAATTATTAATGACTTTGAAGGGAACCTGGTATAAGAAGCCAGATTAACTTCATTAAGATGTCTAACCTTTTTAGCTTATCTCAAAGTTGATGGAACAAAACCCCATTCACTCACATTCCTCCCTATGGTGGGCCTCTCATATCACCTGTAGGTATCTTCACTCTCTTATTCACATTATAACTGTGGAAAAGGTTTAATATTCCTCTATTTTTGAGAGTTTCTTATTTAGGAGAGGTATTTCTTAGTCCATTTCCTCCACCAGAAAAATTGCCACTCTTTTCAGGCATGAGAGAGACCACATTGTGTGAAAATGGATTTTTTTTAACTCAATAGCACATTGCTCTTCAAGGACAACCAATTTGTGCCAGCTGTCATCTTTTCCTGTTAAAATTCTCACACTACCTATGGAAATTGTTTTGGGTTGTCAAAATTTGTCTTCCACCTTATGTGACTATCACAAATGTAATTTAGGTGAGGAGGAGATTTGGAACCCCATTCTTCTCTCTGCTTTAATATACAAAGAGTATAGAAGATGCTTAATTTCCATTGAAGTATTAATTATCTCCTGTGGAGAACTGAGAGGTTCAAGACACATGAAAACTGCCCCGGCTAAGGTAAATTAAATAGGAAGTTCTTGATATAATGATTCATTGTCTTATGCAAGTTAAACTGCTTTAAAAAGGAACAGAAGATGGCAAATGGGATTAATTACAGCCTAATTCACTGGCAGAGTCCTTTCACCTACAAAATTTGTCAGTGTTAACCTCAATAGTAGAGTCAATACAGGGAGAAATACTTCATGCAACACTGCATTATTTTTTTGCTAAATCAGCATCCTCAGCCTAAATCTCAGCCTAATATTGGCTAAGCAGAAATCGAAGGTATAGCACAATAATGACAAAAATATTTAAATAGGCTGCCAGACTCTCCATTGTACCTGAAAATAGATGCCACCAGATATTAATTTCAAAATGAACTTTAAGAATTAAAATTCTGGTTAGAACAACCTCTTACCATGCTTGACTGCTTGAAGATGTAAGCATTTTTGAACTACTGTCACAAACCACGTGTTTATCCCAGACACTCTGTAAAGTAGATAGATCTGGAAAGAGACTCTGCATCAATAGAGTTAATATTCTTTGAGCTGTACTTTTTCCTCTAGGGTTTTTACAAAGGTAATGAGATCAGTAATTCATTTCCTGAGATGTCTAAGAATAAAAAAGAGTCATTTGCTTAGACAGTGTCTGGACTGTAGTAGTCAAAAAAAACCTCCTAGGACTACAATTTGCTTTGCTAAGTACTCTTCAGAATAGAAAAATCTATTTTATCCCTCTATTCTTTTCAGGATTTTCTGAGATTTAAAGAACCTAAAATAAAACCTCAGACTTTATTTTGGTAAGAAAAAACATTCTGCTTTGCATTCCCTTATGAAAATTGATATAATGTATTTGTCTTTCTATTGTTTTCAGGGACAAAGTGCACTGCGTCAAGCTTTAGGTATATAATACCCACTCATCCCTTAGATCCCATTCAGAATAGTGATAGTTTCTTGCATCACAGTCTTTGGCTAGATTTTTTGTAAAAAGAATTTAATGAGATCATGAAACTCTGCAAATTCCATTTCCCTTAGCAGAGAAATACAAACCCTCACATAACTATAAGTTGTTGTGGATTGTACTCGGATGTGACTTTTTTTCTAATTTTGACTATTCTCTGAAACCCAAAATTTCTTGGGAATAACAATTTGATGGTCAGATCAACCAGCTGAACAGCTTCAATGGACCAACATTCACTCCTAGGTTGTCTTTCCAAACAGCGATGAGTGCCAGCAATTACATTACACAACGGAACCCATCTTGTACGTACACTTCTGGTTTAGAAATCTCTATTTAAGTTTATTTTGCTTGGTAGTTGTTTCATTTGTTCATTCGTTTGTTTTCCCTGACCATTTTTTGTGTGACTTTCCAGTGTCTTTGTGCCTGATATATTGATCTCTAGTCAGTCTCATTTTAGAGTGCAACATTTTTTTTCCTGCACTATGTCAGACAATCTGTAGATTTTCCATTAAAGTATTATTCTTTCTTTAGTTTTTCAGGCTCTTGAAACTGCTAGTAGAGCTTTTTTTCACTAAATGGCAACTGTATAAAGCAATAAATACAGAATTTTAAAACAACAAAAACAAACAAACAAATAAACGAACCCCACAAAGCACTAAACCTTTAGTTTATAAATTGAATTACAATTTAGTAGTACAAAAGATGGAGAATGTGGAGGGAAACATTGTTACAGGTGAGACAAATCTATTTCCAATCACTCATATCCTCAGAAGCTGCTTCATGTTGTTTGCACAGTGCTCTGCTCTTGGTATTTGGTGATTCCTAAATCTCACTGTGTTCCTGACCTTGTATCTTTTGGCAACTTCAGATATTGTTCCTACAGCCAGGGTCCTCTAGCTCAGTGAGTGTTTTCCCTCTCTATGCCTGAAAATTCCCATAAGTAATTGGTTAGAAGTCAGACCTTTGAGATTCACCACTAAAGAAACAGAAAGAAGGAAAACACCCTGAGGTGTGTGTGGGGGGAAATTTTGCTTTGTTTTGTTTTATTTTTACATAAGACCTTCTTTAGCTCATAAGAAAATTATGGCAACCAATTTAGGATGTGGCTATTTAGTTTCCCTGCCTCAGCATGCCCTGACAAGTTCTTTACTTCATTTCTCCTTCACCTTCTTAAAGTGGCCTGCCCTGCCTCCAAAAAGAGAGTAGGCAAGTCTAGAGCAATTCTGTACATATTGACTGTCCTCAGCCAAGGTGAGATGACTTAGGTGTTTAGTTAGGTATTTAACTACATGACATATCCTAGGTGATGAGGACAACACATAGTAATATGAATAAGTTGGTACTCGCTTAGTCCCTTGCCCTCTTAACATTTTTTCATTAATAATCATTTCCTTTTCTTCCCTGCCTAGTTCCTCCTACAGAAGTCCTCTAAAGGCAAAATGTCAAAACTTTGTAAATTATGCATTACAATAAACACTCATTCTATAATGAACTCACTAAACCTATGACATTCACTAAACAGGAGCTTCATATAAAAATCAAATGTTCCACAACAGATACTACAGCTTGGGAAAATGATATTGAGCTGTGCTTCCACTAAACACGCACTGATACATTATAGGGAATTTTTTTCAGATGTCACATCACAGAATTTACCAGAGTAGCTTGGGTACAACATTTTGTATTTGAAGATGACTGTATCCAGAAGACTTGGAATAAGCACAGATATCTGTGTTAAAAAGTAAGGTTACAAACAAACAGATATTTATGTGCAGAGAGATTTTACATATGTATTTTAAACTTGTACAATTGCATGTCAAATCCAGGGTGTGAACTCAGGGTGGAAAGTGACTTTTATTTAAACAAATGCATTTTATTATCTCACATTTTCAAAAGACAAGAGAAAGCCTCTCTTGTATTACACTGACTTTTATTCATGTTAACTCCTTATCCTTTTGTTTACTTTTTTTTTTTCTGTTCTAGTTATTTCCTAATATATAGCAATCCTTTTTACTATAAAGCCTAAAATCATCTTCTTGGATGTCCTTATGCTTCACTATTCCATTCTACACCTCACAAATTAGATATATTTTAAAACTAAAAAATACTTTGAAAAAACATCTAATGTACTGAAAATAAACCTCCTAATAAAGAAAACCAAGAATGTTTTCTATAATACAGAAAGTACAGTAACCTTGTTCATGTCATTGTTTCAAATGGAAATCATATGCTGTATGTTACCTGCTCCTTCGAATGTCCTTGCTTTAGTAAAACAGATTATTAATAAAACAATATAAGACTAGAATGAGCTCTTAATTCCTTATTTAACACTTTAAGAATTATAAGTACCATTACTGATTTTATACATCCAAATAAAGTGGAATTTAGTTAAAGAAGGTATTTTAAAAATCACTTAGACTCTCTGAAATCTTGATAAATATTATCTTACAAATGTCTACCAGCACTTGCTATTGTATTTAGTGCCAGAAAAAAATTTAACAGACAAATAGTATTATCTATTTAATACACTAGACAAATTTGGATGCAGAAAAAAATTTTGTAAATGGATTAAATGTTTATTCCCAGAAGCATGGCTTAATGGGCTAAGTATCAAGATTGAAATCCCCACATTCCTTAAACAACAGCTTTGAATCTTTCTCAGCCTTCTTCTTCCTTCCAAAGGATGGATGATTCACAATTCTTTCAGCCTAGATTTTTGGGATCAGTCTCTCCAGATGAGACCTTTGCCTGTGCAGCATTCAAAATTACTGACAGTATGTGATCATTGTGGTTCTCACTTTTGTTTTCTTTTCGCTTCTTCCTTCTACCCCTGCCCCCTCTCAAATTTCCACAGTGGCTTTTACCACTGTTTTTCTTGTATGGAGTCTTCATTTGTCAAAGCTGTGGCATTTTAGATTGTTGTTTAGATTATTTTAGTACGTACTTCTGGAGATCAAGTATCTAAAACCCCTGCTTTCATTTTTTTATGAAAGCCATCTGTTAGACAATACAACATACCTCCTTGTCTTCACTGTTAATTGAACCTTCTCATCAGTGTGTTTTTGAGCATCAGCATGCATATCTGATGAAATATTTCTAATGTGATTTATTTTTCTTCACTTAAATGAGAACTTCGGCAGCTCAACACAAGTCAAGCAGCAATTAATTTAAGCATACTGGTATGCCTAGTTCTAAACACAATGAAACCACCAGGCACTATTG
>NW_010259593.1:67000-78904 GCF_000690775.1 Eurypyga helias
TGGGTTTTATATTTGAAAAGTTTTAAGCTGTAAGGATTTGGAGTAGCTATATATCTTTGTTCAAGATGACGAAATTTTAATTGGGTCCTTTGGATTTGTTAATCCATTTAAATATTTTAAAAATGTTGGGAAGACATATTTCTTCAAACATGAAGAAAGAACCTTTAAAAAGGCAGACATTACTTGTAAATAAAAAGATAAAAAGATAAGTATTGCTGTCTTGACCAGGAGATTAAAATAATATTGAGATTGTTCAATCTTTCAGAAAATAAAATAGAAGCTGTCACCAAAGGAGTTTATTTAATCTTCCAACCTTATTTAAAAATGAAAACATACTGTACTAGGATTAAAAGGCAGAAAAGACTAGAAAATGGAAAGGAAAAGTGGCTATCAGGGTCTGATTTTCAAGCTCATTCACTTTGGTAATATAGAAGTGTTAATTTGATCATTTGCCTTTCTAAATTCTAAACACAGTAGTTGCAAAGTGAAAATTTTTGTTATTTTTCTTTAAATCTTTAGTTGATGGTTCAACAGAAGACAGGACAGAAGAGTATCCTTCACAAAAAATGATGTGGCAGAAAAATCCTTGTAAACAATTTAAATAGGCTTTGACTATTCTGATGGACTACGAAAACAAACAGATCTCATACCTCTAAAATAGTACACTGATCTAACTAGAATGTTTTTACCTTCAGGCTCAGGTTATTCTGCATCTCTTACCTTCTCTTACAAACAGTGGTCAATTCTACAAGCAGCTTTAGGTCAAAGACAGACCAAAATGAGCTATCCCTGCCTTGTCAGCAGGTAGATTATTTAGTGAAGTGATAGATTATTTAGTGAAGTGATAAGGCATGATAGATACTACTAACAACAGGGACATGATTAGTGGGTAATATTATTGGAATAGCCCATTAATACTGCAGAGTATTCAGAAAGAATACAATGTTCTTGAATATGATAATTCAGAATGGAAGTCACAAAATGAAATTTCTCAACAGTGAAAAAACTTGTGATATTTGAAATCACGTGATATTTGAATGACTAAATCTAACTTTTGTGATGAACAAATTATGGATTATGACTGGATGCAAGCATGAGAGAAACATTTTAAAAGTACATGCAGGTTAAATGAAGAGTGAATGATAAATAACACATAATAAGTAATTTTTGTTGTCCTGGAAAGTTATTCTATTCATTCAGAAGTTATTTGATGACAAAGTAATTTTTTTCCGGAAATATGCTTCATTCACTTTGACATCAGGGAATTACAAATTACAATAAGCAACCCTAGCAAAGAGTTGTGGCTGTCACCTAAAGTGAACATGGATTCATGGCATGTTGCTCTTATTTTATGTCTCAATGTAATAGGTCAATAGCATGTATCGCCATCATATTGTGGGCTGTCCATATCATCCCAAGATCATTGTTCATTATTTTGTGAAGTCATGTATCAGTACAAGGCTTATTATTCTTAAGATGTTTCCAAGAATCAACTTGATAAAATAATAACAATAGCAGCTGATAGCGGCCAAATATACAGTCCCTATAATATATTCCCAAGTATACATTTGCTGTAATCACAAATGGGAGGCTGCTGCTCTCCCAGTACCTAATCTTTTTTCATGTTTAGGTCATGTTTCTGCAATCATTTCTGAAAGATCTATGTGGTCAGCAGAGGATAACCTTTAATGACCTGGAAATTGTAAGCTTGCACTTATTGGAAGTAATCATCCCTTCAGAATCAACACAAACACTGGTATAAATTGCCACATTTCTTGAACAAGACTGACAGAGTCAGATAAGTTCGCCTCCTGAAAAATACTCTATTTTGATTAACATATCTGTAGATCTTAGTTCTTCATCTTTTTTTAAGACGAAAGTATTTCATATCTCTGTCTGTGACCTTTAAAATACACAGAAAAAAAAAAAAAAGAGAAGGGGAAAAAATAAGCAGAAGGATATTTGATTCATTTTCTATTCTCAAAATACATTGAAGATTAGTAGTGGGAATATTGTCCTAGGTATTACAAGGGAGGAAAATATAGGATTTGGTAAAAATGAGGCTGAGGCCTATTCACAGGATCCAGTTTTATCAATGAAATGAGTTACAGTAATGAAAACTAGATGGGCACCACTATCCCTACCTGCTCCTCTCTGCCACCAATTTTGATTTCAGTTTCCCCTGCAACACTGAATCTCTTCTCCTCTGATCTCCTATTATACACCTTTTAAAAGCCACGTTCGTTTTTTTTTCATCGTTTCATTCATCACATGTAATTCCTAAAAGCCAATGAAATAGGATGAAAGGATTGTCAAAATTAGTTGTCACATTTATTCACAGTAAAAGCAATTTTAATGGTATGATTTCATGGTAGCAATTGATTAATTTGGTTTCTCACTGTTGTCAGTATCAGTGACCAATCTCTTTGTGCTGACTAATTTTTGGGATTAATCCACTTTTTAATGGACTTATCAGTGTTTCTCAGAAAAATAAAACTTGACTTGAAAGCAAAAAAAGTGCCTGCGTCACAAAACTCAAACCACAGGTTTCTCTGCTTTTTAACCATGAGGAGAGTCTTTTCCAGAGAATAACAGTTTCCCTGTAAACCAGGTATGTAGCACCACTCCAGACCACTTCCTGCTTGGGTATGCAGGAACCATGGATGGCCAAATCCCTGACATTGCAAGGTGATGGATCCTACTGCTTCTCTCATGCCTTACAAGGCTTCTTGCATGTATCACTTTTTGAATGATTGACTTTGGCCAGCCCCACCCATTGAGGTGAAATCTTGATCCTGTATATTTTGGCTTCCAGTGCAAGGCTCTGTGACTCTATTACAATGCAGTTTTATGTGATTCTTTGAAGAACCAAGACAGATTTTTGGACCTGGAGTAATGATCATACTAAATGGTTCCATTCTTCTCTGGTTTGGTAGAATCATAGCCACTCTGACTGATGATTCTTGAGACATTGTACCCCACTACAGAGAAGAAAATATACCTTTTATAATGACAGTATTATCAGCTACTAAAAAAAAAAAAAAAAAAAAAAAAAGTACTTTCCAAGCTGGTTAAAGAAGCTGCTCTCTTATCAAGAACTTTAGTTTTCAGTTAAGGGCAAAAATATTCAGGTTACTTGATCTCATCCACTCAGTCCCTAATTACAGAAGAAGTAAGATTGAACACAAATTAATATTCTGTTTTGGAGAAGTGTTTTAAAGGAATAGAAAGTCATTAGAAAAAAACCCCACATTATATATTGCTGCTCTAAAAGACTGACACAGTGAAACATTCTATCATGAAGCTTTTAGATGAAGATTTCAGCCCATTTTGTCTATGCAATGATTTAGTTGCTTGTTTGATTTTTCTCATACAACCATTCAAGTGCTTTTGGTAGTATGTTACTTATTTATTCTGTTACAGGATTGTAACATATGCTAACACACTAATCTGTGGAATATAATCTGTTGAAATCATAGGTTTACAGATAAAATTTAGATTGTCACGGATCTCTGGAGGTCATTCACTACAATCCAGTCTTCAAACCAAAGGCATCTTTAAAGTTAGATACAACTTCAAAATTAGACCAGGTTCTTCAATGCCTTTTTTGAGTGCCTCCAAGGATGAATATTCCACAATTATGTTGTGTCCCAATGGTAAGAAATAAAATCATAATAACTAACCAAAACTTCCCTTGTTGCCTCCTCTCTTATAACTGATAATCCCAGTTAATTTTTGATGTCTCAGTCAATAAATAATATTTGTTTTGTCTCTTCACTTCCAGACTCCAACATACCTCTGGGACATAGCAAAGTCAAGTGTATTCACTTCATGAAGCACAAAGACCACAATTCTGTCACTTTTCTGAGAATAATCCTCTTCCTGCTTTCTGCTCTCTTTACCATAGAGCAGAAGAACAAGGAAGAGGAAGACAACATATATTCAAACCCAAAACCTGGTATGCTAAGAAACTATGACAATATATTATACTGTCAAGTTTCTTATTGATCCACTTAAAGGGACATTGACCTTTAATATTAATGTGCTTAGCTACAAATGTCATTGGAAAAGACTATAATACTTAATCTTCAGTGACATAAAATGTGCATGTCAACTGTGAACAAAACCACAGACTGTAGTGAAGAAATGTAGCTTTAATTTCATCATCTACTTGTCAGAAGGCTCTCACCATTTGCTATTATGAAAAATGGAGATTAAGAGTATTACCAGGCCAAAAGGCTACTATTCTTCATGGAAAGACATTACTGTGAAATAAAAAATAATTAGATTTTTGTTGCAGACAGGAAAGGTGGTTAAATTATACATGTTTATTTCAAAAGATTAATATCAGGATGCTCTTGATATAAAATGAAAAGTACCAGCACGATACTTTACAACAGTAAATAGAAAAGGGTTTATTGATTGTTTTATCTGTTTGGAATTTACTTTCTTATAGGATATAAAATTTAAATTATAAGGCATAACCTTTATTCAGAGGGGATGCTGAACAGAAACACTGCGCACAAACCCATTCCAAATCATGGGGCTGCCCCATGCCAGGCATACCTGGTTCCAACAGACCCACCACAGGGCACAGTTGAGCCCAGCAGCCAAGATGGTGGCACCTCTGGGAAAATGTATTCGAGAAAGGGCAGGGAAGAAAAATTTACAAAAAGAGTGAGAAACAACCCTATGAGAGAAGGTGAGAGAAGAAGGAGGGGAAAGAGAGGCTCACACTAGAGTAAGTGAAAAGTGTGAAGAGAAAGGATCAGGAGAGAGAAACTGCAGTGTTCTGACCACAACACCCTCTGACACCACACTACTCACCTGGGGGGAAGTAGACAAAGTCCAGAGTGAAGCTGAGCTTGGGAGAGGGTGGAAAAAATGTATTAATTCAATGGTCTTTTATTTCTCATTACCTGAATCTATTTTAATTGGGAATAAATTAAATTTCCCAAGGTTAAGTATGTTTTGCCCATGACAATAATTGGTAAACAATCTCTCTTTCCTATGCTCTCCTGTTGTTACACTAAAGAGAGAGAGTGAGCAAGGAGCTGGGTGGGAGTTTGGCCCTTAGTGAAGGCTAATCCACATCACTGGACAAAGCCCAGTCTGTGTAATGAGATTTCCTTTACCTAAAAGTACTTCTCTATTTTACATCAAGAAGCAATTCTTTAAGCCTGCACATGAAACCCTGGACTACCAAATTGCTGCTCCTAAACCAAAAGCAAAACCCAAGAGAAGGGAGAGGTGGCTGAGTTGTAGTGGTCTTCTAGGGATGCATGAACTTACTGAACCAGTGAAGATGAAGAAGCTGTTTGGATTGCCAGTATTGCTGCTTTTTTTTTTTTTTAACTTAAAATAAACTTTATTTTCTTATTTGGTTCTCTTCATATGAATGTATGTGTATATGTATTAATATTGTCTGAGGAACCAGTAGGAAGTTGAAACTATTGTCAGTGACCAACATCTTGTTTCTTATTCCTGAAAGACTTAGAAAGTACCCAGTTAACACTACAAGGCAATCATTCTGATGAAATAAGAAGATAAAAGTGTTCAACACCACTGGGTCAAGGTAATGAAGAAGTTAGATGACATGATAATGACAGTTGAAATGATATCCAAGTCACAATTAGGTGAAACTTTAGGACACTGAAAGTTACTTTCTACACAGTGAAATAGACAGTTTGAAAGCTGGCATGTAAGATGTTGCAGGGTATGAAAAGAGTTGGCTGCAAGACGCTTTCCATCCGATGCACGTTGAATAATGCAATCCACTCAAGTTCAGTGGTGTGTAAATGTGATATTCATAGCCTGCATATATTTAAAATGACAACATTGATCATGAGTTCCATTTTTTAGAAAATTAGATTCAATGTATCTTATTCCAAGAAGCTACCAGCAGAAACATTTATGCACTTATTCTTCAGCCATTGTTCTGAATCAATATGTTGTTATGACAGGGTAGGTCTTGGAATGGATTACATGGAGACATCGGATTTAAAGTAGCAAATATAATTTTCTCAAGTAGTACCATGAGTCATTGTCCATTATATGATACAATACAGAACAGAGCTGAACCTAGTGCAGGGAAAGCTACAATTTAATTAATGTTATTCCAAATGTTTCTGTCAGTCCTAATAAAGTGAGCCATAGAGACTTATAAAAAACATTTAATGATTTAATGATCCCAGAAACTTACAGCATGAGCTAATATAAACTGCTGTAGTGCTTTCATTCAATCTTTTTAAACCCTTGAATTTCTGATAAACATAGTTTGTCAAACAATACAGTCAGAATGAAAATGATATTCACAAACACGTACGAGGACATGGTTGTTTTTGTTATAATGCCAATGTCAGCTATGCAAAAATGAGATTTACTTTCAGTCTGTAACAGGCAAATTAGGTTGTTAGGAAGACCTATTATGCTATAAGAGAATTGTTAGAGACTATTATCCACTTATTAAAGATATTACAGAAGTTTGAAACATTCTCAAGAATAATTTCTTGTTTTCCCTAAAAGGAAGTTTTCTCCTCTGTTTTTGTAGTCACTATAACTAGTCATTTCCATTCTAGGAAGGGAAACTCTAGTTACATCCTAGAGACAGCACCATACTTAAGATATGCAATCAGTACCATTATCACCAGAGGAGCAGATGCTCAGTTTTCTCACTGAGTTCAATGAGTTTCAGCGCTCGACATTTCTGAAAATCCATTCTGTTTGTTGCATAGTAGATACAGTAGGCACTGAACTTCAGAACAGCTTTGAAAATTTTGGGCTAAAGTGTAACTCCTTCCTTGCCATAGACTGTAATTTTTATATTGTATCACTGATTCTTTCCCTGTCTTTCCCAATATATAACATTGGACTTTTAGAGACCAGACTGTATCTGAGCTGAGTGAACAACTGAAAGTGAAATACTGTTTCAGTCACAGCATCTGCCCTGGAATTCAGCTTTAGGGGGATATACCTGTGAAGTATGGGAGCAGGGGGAGTAGATTCATTTACATTCACTCCATTGCTCCTCATTATTAAGACATCCCCTAACTGTGGCAACAGGACCAAAAAATCTTAAATTTAGACATAGGTTGACATCCATATTATTCACACTCTACACCTGTCATGCCTTTATTCAATCCACTCAGACTTCAAAATCTGGTATGGAAAAATATATTGGTGTACTATGATCACCACTGCTGTGGGACCAGATAAAGGATACTGGGAAGGAGTCATAGTACTTCTCTTCCTCAATATACCTAATAGCACAGTCTGTGATGTGGCCCGTTTCAGTAAGAAAGTTTGGTAATGACTTGTCCATGTAAGCAAGGAGTAAATTCCTACTTCCCTTTCAAAGCAAGAAGGAAACAGGAAAAAAGCTACACTTTAGAGGATAAACCTCTCTGAAGTTCAGTGCTTCCTATTCTTCTTGGTTTAAAAGCTTTCTCTCTATCTTTCACACTTCATTTTAGTAATCCTTTTTCACTCCACACAATATTTGAAAAAACTGATTCCAGCTGTCTTTTTTCACAGCAGC
This sequence comes from Eurypyga helias, assembly GCF_000690775.1. Classification (NCBI taxonomy): domain Eukaryota; kingdom Metazoa; phylum Chordata; class Aves; order Eurypygiformes; family Eurypygidae; genus Eurypyga; species Eurypyga helias. The sequence goes on from NW_010259593.1 coordinate 74,538, forward strand.
TACCAAGGAAGGGAAACATACAGTCTCAGTGAACCTACTGTGATGACATATATGACCCACCTGGCAGCAACTTACAAAAGGTTAATGAAAACTCTAATTATCTATCCTTGATATGATGAAGACAATTACAAACAAGTTCCGTAACAAACTATATCAGGAGCAGCCTCAGGAGGAGTTGTTGTGATTTTAAGCTATGATGAAAGGTGCAAAATTGTAGTAAAACAGTCTGGTAAGTAATGAAGGTAGGAAGAAAACGCAGAGAATCCGTGAAAGAAAATTGGTAGAAATAGTCTCTTACCTCTTATCTTGCCCTCTATGACAAGGCACCTGAAGAAGAGTAAAGGCTTTGTTTCTTCCTCAAAGGGATTTAGACAGGATCTGGGGATAAAGGACTTGAAACTGACAGACACCTACCTTGTGTTTATGAAATCCTTACTAATTCTGTTATCTGAAAGTGATCTTTCTTACATGGATGGAAAGATAACATATGATGGAAAGACTTTCAGAGTAGACAGGTGATGGCTATAGCTAATTACCCTATAAAATATGAGAATGGATCAAACATTAAATCTCCTATTGAAATTGTTGGCAAATGTGTATTTAAGTTCAAAAAGACTAAGGTCCTGACAAAGACTTACCAGATTGTAGTTAGATACTTGGTCCAAAAACGCTGTTGAGCTGAAAAAGAGTGAGAATTTACTGTTGACTGGTGTGATACCATTTCATCTGCTGTCACTTAAAAAAATTGAGGTGGCTAAATATAGTAATAACTGCTCTCTTTGAATATTGTTTGGTGGACATATCAAAGCATTTAAATAATTTATGGTAAAGTCAGGTCTAACACTGTGTCCTACACTGCCACTTTGGCATCTGGTTTTTGCATTTATAACATAGAGAAACTTTTGTGTTAACATGAAAAACACTTTACAGAACTCTGATTGGAAGCATTATTTAACAAGAATGTAAAGCGATCACATAGGAATCTTGAATAGTCTGAAGAGCTCTTAAACCAGATTTTGTAACTATAACAGACTAAATTTTCCAGATATGTTCTCTGAGTTGCCTGATGTTTCTGTAAAGTATTTTAAATCAAGTTAAATTAACATCCAAAGAAAATGTTTTAAGATACACTGTCCTGAAACTGCAGAAAATGTTTTTCAACATGAAACATTGAAGTGAGTTCTAAATTAATCTTTAGCAGCAGGATGCATGAAAATATACTTCTACTCATACAATCTTATGCACAGGCACATTTCTCCATAAATTATATATTCATTAATTATTGTATCATTCTGGAAGCATCCTTATAGGAAATTTTATTTACATTCTTATTCTGACACTCAGTGTGTTTTCAACTTCTTCTTCCTTTGTTTCAACCTGAAAATTAACAATAAATACCACCCCACCCCAGTTTATCCTTTGTCATATCTTAAACTCACAATTGTGTCTATCACACAATCTGCTTTCATGTTGTCTATTGCACTTGTTTCAGTATTCTTCTTTCTGCTATTCCAGCCGATTCCCTTTCCACCAAGTGGTCCATCTGTCTGTACAATTTAGATGCTTTGCACAAGCCCAAATAGATGACATCGGTTGCTCTTTCCTTATCCATCAATGTTGTAACCTCATTGTAGGTGGCCACAATCAGTTGTCGACGAATCCGGGAGGAGGAACACTAACTTCTTTGGCTGCCTGCTAGACTGAGAGAGGCAAGAGGGTTTCCAGGGTTTAAGTCACCCATGAGGACCAGGGCTTGTGAGCTTGAGGCTGCTCCTATCTGCCTATAGAGGGCCTCATCCACTTGATCTTCCTGGTTGAGTGTCCTGTAGCAGACCCCCACTATAATGTCCCGTTTCCCTGCCCTTCCTTTAACACTGACTGATAAGCTCTTGGTCGGCTCCTCATCTACTCCTAAGCAGAGCTCCATGCACTCCAGCTGGTCACTGACATAGAGGGCAACACCCCCTTCTCATCTCCTCTGCCTGTTCTTCCTAAAGAGCCTGTATCCTTCCATTCCAACACTCCAGTCATATAGGCCATTCCACCACATCTCCATGATGTCACTAAGATCATAGCCCTGCAGGCATGTACGGGTCTGTAACTCCTATTGTTTGTTCCCCATTCTCTGTGTGTCTGCATAAAGGCATTTAAGTTGGGCCCCCCTGATGAAGCTGACTCCAACTAAAATGACTGGAATTCCTTTGTGCTGTTCTTCAGGTGCTCTCCTGCTCACCTGTGATCCTTCTCCAGGCTCTGGGCATCTATTGCTGGCACTGGCATCAAACTGGTAGGAGTGGGATGGATTGAGGGCCCCCTCCCTTGACAACTTCAGCTTAAATCCCTCTTCACCAGCTTGGCAAGACCATGACTGAAGATGCTCTTCTCTTTCTTTGACAGATGGACCCCAGGACCAGGTAGACCTGATAATTACCAGATTATTCACATATTCCCATATAGTTACCTCATAATTCACACAACACATTTCTTTGTCCCTGATCTTTCTATCTCTTGAAACATCTTTAATTAAAGCAAGTTAACCACTGGGATCTTTATCTAAAATCACTTTCACTTGTCTTATTTTGTTCAAAGATGTCACACAATTCAAGATTGGACTCAATGAATATAGCCTGGAGGCACTATGCAGCTGTGCTTCTTTTTCACTTGTGCCCACTTTAGTAAAAATATCTGATTGTGTCTTTAATGTTCCAAAAGCTTAGTGAATCTAGGTTAAATCCCAAGATTCTGACAAGTATGAAGCTGCTTGCTCAATTTTACAATTGGTTGACTCAGTAAGAATGCAACATGATCAAAATGCATTTGTGAACATATGTTACTTCAGATGATGCTAACAGGAAAACTAACATTTTTTTTCATGTTCCTTCACTCTTTCTCCTCCTGTACATAAACCTGTACATAAACATAATTATTAGTATCAATAACCACTTCATGTGCACTTAGATTACAGCTTTAAGAGATTCAGAAGACAGAACCTTAGACTTCATACTTGCAGCTTCTGGAAATATTTCATCAAAAACTACTAATATGTGTTTTTCTGACACTGGCATTTCCGCATACTAACCAGTAACTAAGCCCACGAGATCGGGTTCATCGCAAATCTCTTGACCATATTAGTATACCCTAGACTTCTGTTTTTACCCTTTAATGGTCTCACAAAGGCACAGGTAAATAATTTAATGAGTTTCACTTACCGGTGGACAACGAACAACATTACTATGCAAAACAAATAAGGCTTTTCATATAAAAGACTGATTTCTGCAATTTTACACTTTATAAGAACTATCCACTTATATCATGGTATCTGCTCTTTTCATAAATATGTGTGTGTGTAAGTGTGTGTGTGTGTGCATGGATAATGTACGAGATTCATCTCAAGTCAGTTCAAGTTTTCTTTTCTTTGTGCTGCAGCAGATAACTTTGTTGCCAGTTACACCCTGATTAAAGTATTTTCTGGCCAAACAAATATATTATTTTACTTAGCAAGTCATTGTCCTTGGAAAGTCAAAATATTCACTTGTTTTTTTCTCCTTCACAATAAATAAATATATAATTTTTAACTTAATTAGTACTTTGATTTGGGATGAAGCATTCTAAAATTATATTAAATGAAATTTCCCTCTTCTAAAAGAAATTCTAGCATAAAACCTATATTTAGCAAAAGGAAATATCCTAAACTAGAAGGAAGTCTTGGGTGTCTGCCAAGGACAGGCAAAGCAATCTTTCTAAATACCTATTTTATAAAGGTTTTAAACTTGCCAAGATTCTTCATAGTGCAAGAGGTGAAAATAATGTGAAATTTCATGATGTAATAATTCAAAGGATATTTTATTTTCTATGCCATCTCCCCATATTCAGTCATGATCTTGAGCTTAAGAACAAATACTTTGTTAAACTTTAATATTCTGGAATTAAATATTAAATTCCCTGATTATTTTTCAAAATGGGAGGGTTTCTTCCAGGTGTTCACAACACAAAGCAGAACAGAATAGAACAAAACAAGTCACAGCAACAAAACACATAGGAGAAGTACAAATAAATGAACACAGCACTGATTATAACATTTAAATTTAAAATTATTTATTATTTATAAAGAAATTGAGAACTAAAGATAAAGAAGAACCATGCATAAATGATTCTATATTTTGCAATCATACATCAAGGACTTGTACCTAAAAATGTGCCAGAATAGATACACACACATACACACACACGCGCATATATATGTAAATTTTCAGATATCAATAAAATGACATATATTTAAGAATATTAATCTCTTCAGATAAACCTTAATTAAATCTATTTTTCAGGAATTTTAATAGGAAGCTGAAATTATTTATTAGGCAGAGAAA
>NW_010259593.1:78978-112609 GCF_000690775.1 Eurypyga helias
ACCATGATGTCCGTGTCCCATCAATATGGCTTAATAACATGCAGTACCTAAAACTTTTTGCATGAACACTCTAATCTTGAATCCTGAAATAGAGTTCTCAGCTGTGTGCTGGGTATGCTAGTGACTTTAATGTGATGCTGATAGCATCTAATGACACTACTTGCACATCTACAATAAGGTGGGACAGAACAGGTTATGAATTCTTTAAGTCCGTGTCCCATCAATATGGCTTAATAACATGCAGTACCTAAAACTTTTTGCATGAACACTCTAATCTTGAATCCTGAAATAGAGTTCTCAGCTGTGTGCTGGGTATGCTAGTGACTTTAATGTGATGCTGATAGCATCTAATGACACTACTTGCACATCTACAATAAGGTGGGACAGAACAGGTTATGAATTCTTTAAATCTGTCAGGTGGAAAGTCGCAAGTAGCAATCATACATGATCAGTAGCCAAGACTGATAGAAGTGAAATTGTCATCTTCCTCAGAAAATGGGTATGATGGGTAAGAATCCTTTCAAAATACACAGTACTTTTCACCCCACCTTCCATGTCTCTCTCACAGTCAATACCACTTTTTGTAAGTATTTTGGCCACACAAATCCATCCACACAATCCCAATGATAGCTGATCCCCTTTATCACAACCTTTTTTCCCCCATTCTCCTGTTCTTACACTTTTCAACTGTTCTTAAAGGACAGGGGACCAATATGCATGTGGTTCAAGCAAAGCAATGATTTGGCATTGGCTGTAGGGTTATCAGAATGGACTGGTAAGGAGAATCAAGGCTGAACTTATCTAGAATGATTAAATGAAGTCAATGTAAATTACTCTGTGGTTAACATTTACAAAACATAGACTTGGGACCTCATGTTCAAATGATTCAACCCACATATATACTATATATCATATACTACATATAATATAGCATACATTACATAGCATATATTACATATCACACATTACAGAATATATTATATATTACATGTTGTATATCGTATATTAAACATCATGTATTATATCATATACACTATGCACCATACACGATACACTATATACTATAAACTACACACTACATATTTTCTTGCTATATATTATACATCATATAATACATTGCATATCACACACTACATACTATGTATCATACATCATATATTATTTATTATGCATTACACATCATTTATTATATATCATACATTATACAGCATATGTCACAAATCATATATAATATAGCATATGGTATTTAATGTACATTACACATCATCCAATACATAACATATACTATAAGTCATATGCTATGTACTATACATTATATATCATATGTTATGTCATAAATTATAAGTTATACATTATAAATCAAATACCATATATCACATACTGTATATTATATGTAACATAATATATTTGACATATTATATATCATGCATTATATACTATGAATCATACATTATACATTATATATTAAGCATTGTATTATATATATTATAAATCATATCTCGTATGTTATGCATAATGTATTATATATAACATATCACATATTACATATTACATACTATACACTGTATATTTAATATTCTATGTCCAATATTATGTATTACATATTACATATTTTGCATAATACATATTATACGCTATATTACATGCGTTATATACTATATATGATATTACGCACTACATATCATATATTATAAATCACATATTGCATATTATATTCTACATATAACTACATGCTGTGCATTAAATACTATACATAGTATGTCGTAGATAACATAGCATATATTAAATATATACTGTGTATTGCATATTGTATAATACATCATATATTACATATTAAATACTATATGCTGTACGCCATATACTATATATCATATAACATATATTGCATATTGTATATTGCACATTACACACTATATTCTATATGCTTTATATCATACATTACACATCATACACCATATACTATATGCTACACACCATACATCACATATATATCACATATCATAAATCATATACTATACACATTATACCACATATCATATATCATATTACACATTACATATCATATACTATACATCATGCATGAAATATCACATATCATATATTATGTATCATACACTCTATCATATACTATGTATTATGTATTATATACTATCTATTATGTGTTATACGTTATATGTTATATGTTGCATGCTATATGTTATATGTTGTATTTAATATGTCAGGTATTATAGTTTGCCATAATAATGCCAGGCTTTTCTTTCTTCTTTTTTTTCTCTTTTTGTTTCATTTTTTCTTGTTAGTTTGTTTGCTTGCTTTGGTTGAAGTTTGGGGTTTCAGTGTTTTGGTTTTTGTTTTTGTTTTTTAATAATTTCCTTCTTAACAGTTTGCCTGTTTGAATTTCACTACATCATTAGGGAGAGAAGAACGGGTAGGAAATGTGGCAGGGCAGAAGCTGCTGCTGGAGAGAGAACTGACAGATTCAGTATTTTATAGTTTGCTAAAAGTAGATCTCAGTCTTGCAGAAAGTATAATTAACCTTTCTTAACACGTAATAAAGTCTGCATTCATTGGTTTTTTCCTCTGCCCAAAATGCAGAATTGGTGGCTATTTAGCCTCCAGATGTATTTGCTCTTGTTCAAATAGGCTGAACACTGTAATTTTATTATCTTCATATATTATTTCTGAACTTCGATGATTGTTACTTTACATGGAGTGACACCTCTCTGCTGCTCTGATTTCTCAAGAAACTTTTCTTAATCAGTCAGGGAAGGAGGAAGAGCAATATTCTAATTATTGTTATCCTAGAAAGTGGGATTTTGGATGTTATAAAACAAATATTTTGAACACTGGCCAAGTGTATCAGGAGCAGATAGTTTTGAGTACCAGTCCTTTCTTTCAAATAATAAAAATATAAGTGGACAAGACAGATGAAAGAATTGAGAGGTATTATAAAGTCATACCATTAAAAAAGCTATTTACATTTATTAAGGACTATTTGGGGCATGCTATAAAATTGATGTGATTTGATAGAATGACAAACACTGACAATACATTCAGCATGAGAGCTCCAAAGTTAGCTTTATTCTTACGGTAATTTTACAGTTCTATTGTCTTTCTTACTGAACCTTCTTATGTATTCTTGACAAGAAATTGTACGTTACTCCAGACATGTTTTTTTGGGAAACTTTTACCTTTCTGTGTTTAAGAAAAGATAAAAAAGAAAATGTTTTCATAATAACCTCAGAAGATCAGTTCCATGCCTGTTAAAAAATAACAAAACTCGTGTTATCTTCAGTGTATGCAGAAGCCTGAAGTGTAGATGCAGAGTAAAAACTAAACGGGTTTACAAACTGAAAATGAGCTTGTCAGTAACTTACTCTGTTTAAATAGCATTTATGTTATCCCATAGAATATGTAAATACAATATTTCTTGTCACTATTCAAAATTAACAGTACCCAGTATCATGCAGTTTGCCATTAAATTCAAATGCAAAATCAAGGCCAAAATAGATGTCATGTCTCTGAGGCAGAAATCAAAGAACAAAGCTCTAAAAGAAGAAAAAAAAAAGTGTAAGGATGCATTAAATACTACATGAAGAGAAATTAAACTTTGCACCACCTTTTGGAAGCTAGTGTAGATTTTCTTGTATCTTTGATACCCTTGAACTTGTAGGGGCTTCCTGCATCAATATTCATGTAATGCTGATTTCTGTGCGTAGTGCAGATTGCTGTGTACAAGTGCACGTGTGGAAAACAGCTAAGATGTCTTTTACACATCCTGTTGCACAGATGTGTGAACTGTCAGGGAGTTGGAGCTCAGCACCTATGAAATGACAAGCCAACCAGGAGAGCTGGCCTCTTCCAATCCATCTTTGTTTCTATAATGGAGAAGGCATTAAGGGACTAGATTTCCCACGCCTTTCAATGGCACTATATGGTTACTTTGCTATTGTGCTGGTTTTAGTCAGGACAGGGTTAATTTTCTTCACAATGTATGGTATGAAGTCATGTTTTTGGATTTCCCTTGAGAAGAGTACTGATAAGATGTTTTTTTCAGTTAGTGCTGGGGAGTGCTTGCACAAAATTCAAGGTTTTTTCCAACACGTCATACCCAGTACGTAAGTGGGGAGTGGACTAAGGGGCCATATCTCCTTTGCTTGTTCAATTGTTAGCTCACTTGTTTGGTAGCTTGCTGGCTTGTTAGTGAGTTGGGGGGGTTGGTTGGCTTTCCTTGTTATTCTGTCGCTTGTGGGGCTCGCTCAGATTCTGCTGCCATCATTCTCGGGCTCTGGCTCCCGGGCTCTCTGGCTCTGACTCTTGCTACTCGAAGCTTGGTTGTATATTGGTCAAAGGGTGGTGAGCAATTGTACCATATGTTTTATTTTATATTATTTTAATTACTTATCAGTAGCAGTATTGTTCATGGTTTTATTAACATCAATATAATATTGCTTTTATATTCAATGATTAAATTGTTCTTATCCCAATTCACGAGCTTCCTTGTCTTTTCCTCCAATTCTCCCCCTCCAATGGGAGTGGGGGGTAGGTGAGCAAGTGTCTGTGTGATACTTCAGTGCTAGCCAAGGTTAAATCATGATACATTATATAGTTCTATATTATCCAAGATTGTTAATAAGTACTATTTTCAATCAGAAAAGATGATGATCAGTATCATATTATATTTATAGAATCACAAGTCCTCCAATGTGCACATTAACTTTCTTGTAGTAAATCCATCCTACCTGCTGTGGTAGGAAACATAGAAAGCCATACTGATAAACTAAACAGATTGATCCTAAGGACCTGATTTTATTCATTTTTTACTTAATAGACTTGCACTAGTTTCTGCACATTCTAGCTTGAATCTGAAAAACCAAAATAAACAAGAATTTTTTTGACATATATGGTACAGAATGAGAAGACAAAAAGTATAAAAGTCAACCTCATATCTTCTTTTTATCTGTAACACTGCTGATCTGAAAAGAACTTCCATTAAGGGCAGCCTTTAGCAACAAGTTTTGAGCATATAACCTGAATCCAAAACACGATCATGCATACTTATCTCCATTAATGAGAGAATAAGTGTTCTATTAAATGACATTCATATTAAATGGCTAGGTCTCATAAACGGCGTATCTTAAATCTTAATTAGGATCTGTGATTAGCTGAGGCATGTCAGAAGAGGGACTTGAGAAATCAGTAAAATAGAAAAATATATATTAAGAGCCAATGAATAAAACAACTCATTTGCACTACAACCCTTACACATAGAGTGGAAGGGATGGAATAGAAATGGTAATATTGAGTTGAATTTATAGCATAATTCCAAATGTCTCAAAAGCTGTAGTGTTGAAACAGTAGCTCTCAGTCTCTTTTTATGGGAATCTCATATTTCTAATATAAAAAGAGAATATATCACCTTCCAATAAATGGAGAATGGCTCTCATGATATTTTAATGCAGTGTATATCTCAGCATGGAGGTCCATGCTTTAAAGTGAAATTACTGTATTAGGAAGTGTTAAAAAGAAAACAGTAAAGCCATCTCTTCTTTTTGTTCATCCCAAATTATATCAGGATAAATACATTCTGACATGAATTAGAAGTTAAACTGGACTGTCTTGAACAGGAAACAAGAATTAAATGATCAAAAATTATCATAGTATGGATAAATATTAACAGCAGTAGAATCTGTCATAAATTTGGTTGTTCTTTCAGATTTTCCTTCTCATGTGAGGAGTTTTGTCTTTAAAAAATTTAGGAAACTACTCATCCATTTGTATATTCTTATTTAGTTCCAGCCACTTTCTGTGACCATTTCTATATCATTTTGTTTAGTCTAAATGTGAAACAACACAAAAGAATTTGGAGAATAGATAAAAAGAATCACCTAAAAGGAAGATACTTATAATACTTCATCATCACTAGTTTTCATTGATGAGTTATGTAGTATAATCTCCCAATATATTTTTATTTAATCAAGGCTGATAGAAATAGATATAATAAGGATGTGTACTTCTTAGTTCTCACAAAGGAATCTAATTAATTATTCATTGTGTATTAATTGTGGGAAATGTTACGTTTTTGCTTACTGTATGAGAGGGCCTTTAATATGCTAACAGGTGTTTTTTTAAATGTATTTTAAATGTATTTCACCTTCTTTGAAACTGGCAGCAGGTACAAAATAGCCTCTATTAAAGTACTTATAAAGACATTATTTTTAGCAAGATTTATTAAAGAAAATCCTCAGGATTTCAAATAACTCAGCTTACAAGAGAGAATACTTGCCAGCTGTAAAGAGTTATAGATTAATATTCCCAGAAAGACAACCTTTTGGCAGAAACGTAGTAAATGACAGACAATGAGACTCATTTTTGAAACAACCTCATAGACACCTGGACCAAAGAGCATGGCACTGAATGGATATATCACATTGCCTATCATGCACGAACCTCTGGGCAAATTGAATTATATGATGAACATTAAAATCTTTGCTAAGAGCAATGGGTGATGAGACTTTCAACCATTGGGATACACAATCTAAACTTTCACATATCGTAGAAGGGGATAAAATTCTGGTAACGCACATGAAAAATATGCTAGGGAAAACAGTCTTGGTTGGTTTTGCCTCAGGCAAAGGCAGACTTATGCATGGGATTTTTTGTTCAAGCACTTGGGTGCACTTTGTGAGTGATGCAGGAAAATGGAAGAAGTCCAATGTGTACCTCAAAGGGTTTTGATTTTGGGTGAAAATAGCCAATGCATTAAATTGTAATGATGGATATTGATTGGTATATATGACTCGGCTACTGTTTTGTCACCATTACTATAGCAGGAACTCCTTGTTGGTAACCAGAGGAGGAGTTCATTGTAATGTTATACCCTACAAATGGTCCCAAAGGGTCCAGGAGTGGATATTGTAATGGAAAATTCCTTTAAATAATTGTAAACCATGATTTGAGTTTTGTGTTATAGGAATTACTATAGTGGAAAACCACCTGAACCAGTGGAGGACAAGCCTTACAAGAAGCAGTGCAAGTGTAGCAGGAAGCCAGCCTGAGCTGGTTTTGGTGTCCAGTGACCCCATGCAACACTTTACCTCTTCCATCCTGAGTGACCACCATAACAGTTGAAGCCCAGACTCATGGACTAAATTAACTCATTGCAACATAAGAAAGATATTCACCAGTTATAGAGAGTCCAGAGGAGGACCACAAAGATGCTCAGAGGGCTGGAGCACCTCTCCTATGAAGAAAGGCTGAGAGAGTTGGGCTTGTTCAGCCTGGAGAAGAGAAGGCTCCAGTGAGACCTTATTGCAGACTTCCAGTACCTGAAAGGGCCTACAAGATAGCTGGGAGGGGACTTTTTACAAGGGCCTTTAAGCAACAGGACAAGGGGTAATGGGTTTAAATTGAAAGTGGAGAGGTTTAGATTAGATATCAGGAAAAAATTCTTTACTGAGAGTGGCTGACATCTTGTCTGTCTTCAAAGCCAGGCCAGGTGAGGCTTTGAACAACCTGGTCTAGTGGAAGGTGTCCCTGCCCATGGCAGGGGGGTTGGAACTAGATGATCTTTAAGGTCCCTTCCATCCCAAATGATTCTATGATTATGTTATAGTCTAAGGGAATTATATCAGTGTATTGTATCAAAGAATGGGAAGGACAGAGATGGTTAATAAGAATGCATGGAATAGCATGGTACCTGACCATGACATAAATGAAGAAGAAACCCCACTGTTTCAATTGAAACTAAATGCAAAGACTTTTAAACAGAAATTTTACTATAATGAGGGAGAATTATTCCTGCTTTTGAAGGAGGAGCTTGGGACATAGAAAGTACTATAAGTGATCTAGCTCTGAATTACAAAAGAAACTTTTTGTCTTATCAATTTTATTTCCATGATAAATGTCTTCTATGAGTATTCATGAAAAAAAAATGTTGGTTTTCAGTGTTTTGGCATCACTGCTAAGGAGAGGGGTTGGAACTGGATGATCTTTAAGTTCCCTTCCAACCCAAACCATTCTGTGATTCTACGATAATTAGTGAGGTTCAAAGTTTTCTTTGTATCTCAGGAATTTTTTGCACAAGACTTCTATAAACAAAGCTGGTTTTATTCTGACTCTCTTGGAAACAATTTTACCACTCCCTTAATCATATTTCCTTTGTTCTGAATGGAGTTAAGACTGGGTCATGGTATTTCAGGAAAACAGGTGGGACATGAAACTCGGGAAAGTGTAAGCAAGTTTGAAGAAAGAAAACACTGGAGTTCGGCTGGTTTACTGGATTTAAAATAAATTAAAAGCAAAAGAGATTAAAAGGTTTGATTTTAAATGATGACCTCAAACACTAAATATCGTTCTGGAACAAGCTTGGAGTTGCTCAGTTGAGAGGGTTCTTCCATCTTTGCCTTCTTAGAGAATTTCCCTTGTGGGATTTTCAGCTACGCGAAATACTGCAGACGTCAGAGAAGGAAGGACCCAAAAAATACCATCTTCTTGTCTTTGTAATTGACTGTCATACTTCCAGTCTTAAACAAAAAACTCAATAGATAGCTCCAAATGTGTGGTTATGTAAGATCATAGAATTTTCCTTGTCTCTTGAAATGAACAATGAAGTTAAGAAAAAATATGCTATCAAAACTGGGGAACACAATGAATTTCACTAAGAATATAAAAGGTCAGGTTCCAACTTCCCTTTTGGAATAAAAATTATAAAAGGTGAATTGTCCCAAAGTGCCAACTCCCATACCTGGGTTGAGCCTCTTACACAAAATTAGGAATAAGTGGCTTAAAACTTATATGAGCATTACACGAATGTGAGATTTAAATTCATTTCAGAATGACATAATCATTGAGTGACAATTAATACCAGCTACATAAGGCCTATCATAAAATTGGGTAAAGACAGCATCTGTTGAAGCAATCTGGTGGTAAACAGGTGTTCACTTTTTTCCAAAACAGGTGTGTGGAGGAACTTCGTGTACTTCTGATTGCATATCTGCACCTAGAGGATGTATAGCTGAATTCATCTGTTGCTGTAGGAGGTTGTTGCTGGTTTAGACTATAGTAAAGTGAATTCACACAAGGTCTATGTTTGTGTATGTATCTATATACACTGACTATTGTATTTTACTATAAATATCTGGTTTGCCAAGGTTTAAATGTCATTTGAGAAAATGTGGATTTAATTTGTCCAATTCGACGCATTCCTAGGACATGGAACTTATCCAAGGTTATAAACATGAGTGTTTTTTGTGAAGGTGAACATTAGAACAAGACTCTAATTCATAAGAATAAAACAACTTTGGTATCTACACTACATGCATTAGTCCAGAAAAAAAATATACATAACCAGAAATATTTTGTGCAATCAGTGAGATCTACTCTTTCTGTGGAATATAACTCAGTTAGTTAGTTTTAACTATTAGAACTGAGTCATAGGCCAGAGGTCTTGTTAGTGGCACAAAATTCTGGCTGTGAGATATTCGAGGTTTTTTTTACAGTGTTACTTGAGACGTATCTGGAAATATTGAAAATAATACAGTACACAGAATTACTCTTCGGTGCATGCAGAGTAAATTTGAACCAATAGCAAGCTATAAGAGATAGCCTTCTATTAACGTTATGTAGCATTCCTATCCAGAAAGAATGAGTATGACTTGTTTAATATTATAAAAAGAGATAAATTTGTTAACATTTGTTCAGCACAGGTTCAGTGGACTAACTCTGTATTGAGTGAGGATACTTTTTGGACAGGTTCACTTGAATGATATGGAAATGGTTCTGTTCCCATATGTGAATCACTTATTTCAGGAACATTCAACACTAGCAATGTTTTCTACTTGTCTTACAATGTTTTATTATTTTTTTGTAATGGTTAAAATCTTCTTGCTGTCAACTGGTTAGTTTATTTTGTGCTCTTGCTCTTAATAATCTATGTTACCTATTCAGCAGATTATTTGATTCAGAGAAAGCCAATTATAGTCAGAATTTTAAAATTCCATTTCCTGAATGTTGTCTTTAAGTTACCAGAATGAAAAAACAGTTTTCATTACTCTCTGTGGATGAAAAGAAGAGAAGAAGCTTTATGAGAGTATTTATTTCAGGTTGCTGTCTTCATCTTCAAATTATTTGACACTATGTCATGGTATTTACCACTTCTAAAAGAGAGAAAAAAAAATATGTTCTATTAGACCACAAAGATAGACTTTGAAGGACAGCAGTGAGGATGCATTTTATGGGTAAAAGTTGAGCCTAAACCTTCCTTTTGAAAAATGTTAGAAGAATATTTTAAGATCAGTCAGATATCATCCTTAAAAAAACCAACAAGGTCAGCAGTGAGATTATTTTTCCACAATTAAGAATAACTCATCTCTTACATAGATAGTACATGGTAAGAAATAAAAAGCTAGCATATGTTGTTGCATATAAATCCTGGGACTGGAGTCTTTAGTTGGGCTTCCATTTTGAACCGTTTTTTGAAGGACAACCTAGTCAGTAAGCTTCCCACGTACTTACTGCTGGAAAAGTCCTAATTAAAACCTTCATGGAATTTTAAATTTGCTCCAAGAGTAAATACACACAAATTAACATCCTCTTGTATCCACCTCAATGAATGTTACCTTTGCTTTCTCTTTTAACTGAAATGGAAATTCCTATGCCAGTGGAGAAAACATGCCTTCATGAACACGAGGTAGTTATAAGTTAAATTATTCTTGAAAACTGAAAATCTGGGTACTGAACAAGAAAGAAAATTAATGAAATATGTAGGTACACATGCACACTATGCCATACTGTCATTAAAGCTGAGCTTATACACTGTTTCAGTGGAAGAACAAACACGAATTCATGTAAAGAGCTATTTGAACAGACTGAGATCAGCAAGTAACATCTGTTACCACTTTCAGACATTTCTGCAGGATTAATTATTTTTCTAAAGCAGTTTTAAGTCAATAGATGTAGGTTACACCATTTGCAAAGAAATGTTTCATGCTACTACACAGAACAACTTGAAATCAAGCACTTCATGTTTTTTGTTATCTTGTCACCCTTATGAAAGTGTTATAAATAAGGGTTTTGTGACTGATGTAACACGGCATACAAGTCTAAAATTTTGTCTATAGATATAGATACATACAGTATATATATAGTTCATCACATATATATGAGTCACTAAAAAGGAACTTTCTGCAGACCACCTCTTTTTACCTGCATGACAGAGATCAAAAAATGGATTCAGTCCAAGTCCAAAACTTAGAACACAGACCCTGGGGTAAAAAAAAATTGCCAAACATAAGTATTATAATATTGGATGTGCGTTTCTCAATCATTCTTTACAGAAGGGAAATCACTTCGCAGAACACCAAAATTACAAAGCTCCCAGTAGTAGTCCATCTGTTTTACGTTCATTCTGTGACAGATGCTATTTGTCTGCTTGTCAATTAGAAAAAGAAGGATTTAATTTTGGTCTGACAGTCACCTATACCTGTTATTGTCTGCTATCATCTTCCTACTTCTGGAGAAACATGAGCAGAAATTACAGATATTAGTCAACTGCCCTAATGTTCTGTCAAGGCAGAAAGAAGAAATGATGTTATTCAGTCCAACTTCTGATCCCTGTTACAAAAAAATGTGGTCACAATCAAGAATATAGAATAGTAAAAATAATATTGGATTTTAAATGTTATGCGGTCATTCTTGATTATCATAGGAACCTACAGTTCTTGCAGAGGGAAACTAAGCTATTGAGAAGGATGAGATGTTTGTTTTCAAAACAAAGGCACCCTATGCCACTTCACCTCATCCAGAAAAGGTTACTACATGACATATTCAACATTTCAGATCTATGTGCATCTGAAAGCATTTCACTAGTTTTCATTGATCAAAGGTTATAACTGAGAAAGCTGCAGAACCTGAAGGATGGCAGCTCTGCAGTTGTCAGTAAAGGGGAAGACAACAAATGTTTTCACTCTGAGTGCAGATTCTAATGTTTTAATTTAAAAAAAAATCAATTCTTCATTGACTAAAATTACTTTAACTTTAGATTTAGAAAGGATACAGAGAAAAATAGACATTATTTAGACTTTTTTCTACCTTAGTTAATGCAACAATGCTTAATGTTTAAAAAAATTAGAAGTGAAAAGTAAACATAAGGAGACAAGCATGATCTCCGTGATAAGTTCACTATATGGTGAAATTAGTATTAGGATGACCCATTGGAATTCAGGAGCTGAATGAGGGTAACTAGGAGTGATATTAGATCATTACATTGCTGTAGCTCTGTGGAATGGCAGGAGATATTTATGAACTTACAGGTTTGTTTTTCATGGGAAAAAAATAAAATTTTCGGTAATAAAGATTAGCAGAAAATCTAATTGATTTCATGTTATCAGTCTTCTCAGTTCTGTGTCAATCCCCAGGAGGATACCATCTTCTGATTTCCACTGTTATTTTAAGTGGTTCTTACACTGTAAAGTGCTGTGACTCCTCTCTGTGCTTTGATTCCACATTGGTAACATGTGCCCTGCAAACCAGCAGAAATTTCATTCTCATGAAAGAATGAAAGCGAACTTATACCATTACATCCAGGCAAGGTAAAGGGAAGCTCTGAGTCTATTAGTTGACAGTTCCCTGATGCAGACTCTTTTGAGCTTATGTTTTGTTGCCTTGTGTGTATAAAGAGAAGATAACATTGGCGCAACAAGTCTTTTCTTATGAATTTTGTCCCATCTTTCAGGGAACTACTTTGCTTCAAAACTCAACTTCTTCTGGAGATGAAGGAGAGATCAAAGTCCTCTATTGTATACAAAGTTTATCTGAAAAAAGCTTCACTTTCATCAGCCAACTCATTTACTATATGTGTTTGCACATCTTTCTAGATTTGCCTTTGTTTTATTGAAAGAATTTGGAAGATAATAGTAAATAATAGTGTCAGCCAGTGACATTTCCATAACAGTAATGTTTTTTTTTTCTGCTTGACTGGGAGCTAGATTCATATTTTAAATTATTTGCTGATTATTATTATGGTAATCCGAGTTAAAGCTCGAAAAGTCACATCAGTTTCTTCTCTTGTATTGTTAAAAATGTTGTGATATTAACTGCAAGTTGCATAGTTCAGTGAATCTCATTCTTTTTGAAGCTGAATCTCATTTGAAAAACCTGACAGTGCTCCAGACCTCACCATTGTTGATTCCCCTCTTAGATGCTATTTGAAAATGGCTACTTTCCCTCTTCTACAGAAGCTCTATGTTTCCTATCACAAATTTCAAGCAAAGCTTGAAGCCTAAATTTGTAAGGTACTGATGACCCACCAGTAAGACTAGTTACTTTGGTGGTGAATGACTGATTAAAGCACTTGAAGACCTATTACAAGCCTTTACTATATAATTATTTGCTTATATTCTAGGATTTTCTAGAGGTTTCAAAGATAATTTTTTTCTCGACTTAACTGCATTTGGTAGGATTATTTATTATCCCCTCAGGAAGAAAACATCTTAATTATTTATTTCTTCTTGAATACTAAGTTAAAGGCAAGTATCTCCGTACAATGCAACACTTAGTTTAGTTGCTGTTCTGTTCTCCACGTATGATATACTTGCAGACACTTCACTCTAAAAAAAAAAATCATTTTGATTGGAAATACCTGTTGTGAACTGTGAACCCAGAACAGACTGTGTTGCAGCTATAGAAATATAGTCTTTTTTTACTTCACAGTAGGTTAAATTTTTAATTTGGTTGTTATACCATAAGCTTTGCCAAGGTTCTATCTTTTACTAGCAAGTAAGGATTTAAATTAGCCTGTTGGATAACTTGCCTGGAGTTCCTAATACCTATTTTTGTCCACTCACATAATTACATTGTTATCTAGAGTTTAATAGAACATTGCAACATTTAATTAAAACTGTGTGGAGTGATTACTTTTGATTAAACCTGGGTTTGGAACCAGCCCATTTGTCCACATGAGCTCAGCATGTCTGGCTTTCTACTAAAAACCTTCATTAAGGTCACATCTGCTTCCCTTGACTCCTTCATCAAAAATGACCTTGGTGTTTATTCTGGTTTATGACCATAAATTCTCTCAGTGATAGAGCCCTTCAAAACAGTTGCATACTTTGGCTCAGGAATCTTTCTAAGCAGGGGGTATACAGATCACTTTAAGCCAATGTACTGCTCATGCCAGGGTTGAAAGTCACCATAGTTACTGAAGTTATCTACCATTCTTGCTACTTGTGTCTGGCAAAAGGGAAGTTTAGAGGACTAACACTATATTTTAAACTTTATCCCACTTTTTTGTGGGTGGTTCAGGACATAAAAAACAATGGGACTAAAATACCCTGCTGTTGTATCACATAAATTTCTTCTGTTACCCTTTAAAGGTTAGAAAATGCATTAAATGTAATATAAGCATCACTGGCGCGTTAATATATCCTAGAATGTGCATGAAGGGAAAACTGTGCACTCGTTCAGATTTTGTACATACATGACTCAAGATCTTCAGAAAAATAGCTGGAAAAATCACACACAGCAACCTTAAAGCATTTTTAAAAAAATCTGCACAGTTCTGACTCTCATCATATCCTTCTAGTACAAAAACCAGCAGGAAATCACATTTTCTTCTCCTCCCTCTAAACTAGCTGTCCTGCCAGTCCTGCTTTCACCAGTCATTTAAAAATTATTACATATACTGGAGAGTGTGGATGATCACTATTCTTTTATGCTTTTGTAAAGATCCAAGCAGAAGGAAAATGATTCTATTTTAAGAGATTCATGTTTCTATTATTTATGCTAGCAATCTGAAATGTTAAGGGTGGGTGGACTTAAGACAATTCTCTTTTACCTCAGGTTTCAAAATGTAAATGGATGTTGCATTAATAGGTAATTACTCAGAACTGAACAAAAAGGGAATTTTATATGAAATAAGACTTTATCACTGTCATCTGACTCATTACATCATGTGTGGCTACAGGACTTTGTTAAACATCCCAGGATATCAAAACCCCACTTTGGTTCCCACCACATTATTTTTTTTTAAATGTCCTTAAAAAATCACATGCAAGTGCTTATATGGAAATAAGAGTTCAGAAAACAAAAAAGAATTGTTTATGAAGCTGAGTGTTACTGTTGGTGGTCGCTGAAATTCCTGATAAACACTAGTGAAGAACAACTGAATCTTCCTGTGTTTTGACTCTCAATATACAAACTAAAAAAAAAAAAAAATCAAACAAAAACCATTTGACTGGAATGTATCCAGGAGATTTCTGCATTCTCCTTGAACCGGATTGCAAACTTGGCCCGGTGGTCCAAAGATAGTGGCTTTGTTTTCACACAGAAAATGTTGCCACAGATCTAAACTACACATGAGGAGAAAATTTTGTTGGTAGGCCCAGTGCTGAAAAACTGTGGGTGATAAAGCCATATGCTCTTCCCTGAGCCCAACATTAAATGGTTTATGTGTTAGTGTGGGTTGTGATGAATGCTCATCGAGAATTACAAAGACATAAGTCAGTACTTCTTCTTACACCCAGACCATCGTTGTCTGACAGTGTGTTCAATCATACATCAACTAAATGATGCAATAATATCTGTGAAAGATGAAAAGTCACCTGGGTTCATATACCATGCCTGTCAAAATCTGTGAAGTCTGTGCTTGCACTGGTTTTTCTCCTATTTAAGATTAAGATTAGAGTCAGAGGAATTTAAACTTGACATGACTGTCAGGACGCACAAGGAAAAAACCAGAGATATCACCATGGACCGATTTTGAAGGATGAGGCTGTCTGGTGTTCTCCTCAACTGAATGTTTCATTAGAGTTTTTTGGTTTTTTAAACCTCTCTAGTCACCCAGCGGACTCTCCAAGATTATTGATTCCAAAGATTAAGTATTGGGCCTCTCAAAGCAGGAGAGGTCTACAAACTGTTCAGGAAACTGATTTGTTAGTTTGCAACCAGCTTTGGACTAACGAATGGGGAAGTTATGAGTTAGTTCCTAGAGGAGAGCATACCTCTTCCAAATCCATTTATAGAACTTGAGTTCTGTTTGATCATATACTAATTCACCTTGCAAATTTTTTAATAATTCTAACAGCCAATCTGGCGAGGTAACTTCTAGAAGACTAGAACTCCACTTGTTTGGGTTATGAAAGAAATATAAAGTCAAGGTGGTATGGAGCTTTCCACCAAAAAAAAATATTTAAAACCTTTTTAGGCTTATACTGTTGTAAAAATATAAAAACTCTGTCTTGTGTGAAAATTTATTCATCCACTGGAAGTATTCCAGCAAAAATCAGAACTATATCTATTCTAATGCCAGATGACCAGTAGCAAGTCCTGTAGTATCTGGAATGCCCATCCATGAAGGCTGAGACAGAAGAAGGGGGATTTTGGCTGAACAGTACACTCATGGCAGACACATTTTATCTAAGGGAACTGGGAAAGAATAAATGCAGTTGTTTAAAAATGGTTTTCAAAGGCACCTTAAAGGCACACTTGCTTTGACTACAAGTTAACAGCCAGCTTCTGGGGTGTTTTTCTTTCAAAAGCTGGCCTTAGGTAACAATGAAGCCTAGGATTGCAGAATGCATAAATTTCTTCAGAGAGCATGAAATTGTACAGAGAAAGTATGCCAGAAGAGTATACTCTGGAAAAATACTCTGGTCATACCCTGGTTAGTGCTGTGAATTGCACAATAAAAAATATACAGTTATTTGTTCACCTGTGAGCCGGTCTGAGTTCTCTCCTCCTTATGACACTGTGATCCTCCTCTCAACAGCAAATTGAAGTATTTTTACCAAATAATACTCTGCAATCTGACAGATCAGGGCTGCATATTCAGCTAGGTCAGTGTAAACATTTTATGTGTTAAATTAACTATCATAGTTGTTAAGCTCATAGGGAATCATGTATAAATCATTGTAGTAGGTATCAACCATATGCAATTTTCTACTGATATTGTAGACTAGTAATTTCAATTGCTACTCTAATTTTAAAAACAGTAAGCATAAGACATTTCCACTATTTCAGGATAACTTTCTTTGGAATAATGCTGTTTCTGTCCTTGGGCAGAATATATTTTAAAAAGTTTGCAAGTAGACGTCATCAGGAATAGTTTTGGTAATGTTATTTCCAGTAAATTCTCAGAAAACAAAGGTTAGTTAAACAGAAATATTTTCATGAAAATGCGTAGGTTGTTGTTGTTCCTATTATTACTATTATTAGTATTATTACAAATATAAGCTCTCTGAAAAGTTTCACAGAAGACACCTATCCAATCTTTTCTCATTAATTCACAAAACATCTGGATCACCATTAATCCACATGTGTATCTTAATTGTCACATTATAAGGAGTATTTGTGTACTTAAAAACATTGGATGTATAGTTTTGATGGTTTCATTTTCTCAAAAAATCAGCTAAAAGGAAAACCAAATAAACCCCCAAAAAATCCAAACAAAAACTATAGCCTGTAAAAAAAAAAAAAAAAAAAAAGAGGGAGGAGCAGATTTTTAAGGGAAACATTTAAAATATTTCATTTCATGTAGATAGTTGATCATGTTCTTTGGGACTAGATGCTTTCTGTGAGTTATCTTCAAAGTCCCTCTGTGTATAATATTCTTATCTGTTGCCCAGTAACATCCTTGAAACATTACTATTATTTCCTGAGTTGATCATAAAGTTAATTACCTGGTAACATGTATGTAAATAAATCCTGTGATTATACATTATTTACTAGGTTTTGTATTTAGCAGTTGTGACTTTCCAGTTTATCTGCTTTGTCAGGAGGTAGTGGTGTCTTTTCAAGCTATCTGACAACTGTTTACCTAAAATACCTCTAGAATCCATGTTTCATTGTATGAATGAGGTATTTAAGCAACTCATGTATTAAATTGGAGATTTTTTTATTAATTAACTTGCAGGGCATTGCATTGGTTAACTTGAAGGAAAAAGGAGCCTACAGAGGACAAGCTTTGCCAGAAGTGCAGCAGTGATCTGACCTGAGCTGGCTTTGGCACCCAATGGTCCCACGCGACACTCCAACTTTCCTGTCCTGAGTGACCCCCACACCTGATGGAACATTAATGAGCATTTATGGAATAGTGTGGGAATTCAGCATGATGCAAGTGGTATGAAACAAGGGGTGGAGAATGTGCTGGTTTCAAGCAGGAGTGAGCTCCTCTCCTACACAGAGCTGGCTCTCCCAGAGCGGCAGGGCGAGTTGTCTCATACCATGGTATGTCAAGCTCAGTGGTCAGGCTGGGTGTGCACATGTACAGTTCTGAGGTAGAAGGTGGCCTGGAGAGGATCATTAAGGCTTTGGGCGAGAAAGAAAAAATTGCCCAGAGATGTTGTGGATGCCCCATCCCTGGATGTCTTCAAGACCAGGCTGGATGTGGCTTTGAGCAACCTGGTCTAGTGCAAGGTGTCCCTGCCCATGGCAGGGGGGTTGGAACTAGATGGTCTTTAAGGTCCCTTCCAATCCAAACCATTCTGTGATTCTATGATTCTATGAGCATGTTAGATCTGAAAAAAAGACTTACTGAATTATATAAGAAGTTTGTATACCCTTTCATGGTGGATTCATTACTTTGGCTACACTGAATGGGGCACTTTCAAAATCTCCAACCAATCTTTAAAGAACATTCAGTAAGAAAAATGATTCTAAATTATATTTTAAATGAAAAAAATAAAATAACAATAACAAAAATGAAATAAAAATTAACATCTTCAAACTACAGACCTGAACATATTCTAAATGAGACTTTATAATTCATTGTGCTTTGAACAGGGTTTTACTAGACCTCGCAAACAGCTGTTTGCCCCTGAAAGGTTACTTATCTTACAATGACTAATTAAGAAGAAATAAGTTTTATCCAGAGTTCACTGCAGAAAAAATAACAAAATTTCTCTTTTAAAGTTCATTTTTCTATTGAGTAGAAATCTCTTACAGGAAAATATAGTTTATTAAGTGCATTATTAACTATGTCTTTCTTAATGACCTAAATCTCATCACTGCTGCAACATCTTTTTTTAGGTGGAATCCAACAGAGTGAGAAAGACAGAGAGACAATAGCTTTGGCAAGGGCAGAGTAGAGGAAATGTTGCCAGGGAAACAAAGTAAGAAGTGTCGAGGATGTTTACTGGAGGTTGTTGCAGACTGCTGTATAAAGGCTGAATGGAGAACTGTATCCAAAAATATTCAGTGGATGTAAACCTGCAATTTTTTATAATCTTATAATTACATGATTCCATTAAAGTCATGTGGAGTGCCATGTCAGCAGGGCTGAAAACTGATATGGAAATCTGCTGTTTCATACAATTAGAATGGAAGGTACTCTAAAGATCACATGGCACCCTGCCTGGAGTAGGCTGGGAACCTTCCACTGGACCAGGTTCTTGTTCATCTAGCCTGGCCTTGAAGACAGCCAGGGATGGAGCATCCACAGTTTCTCTGGGCAACCTGTTCCAGTACTTCTTCACCCTCATTGTGAAGAATTTCTTCTTTATACCTTATCTAAATCTGCTGTTTAAAACCATTGCCCCTTGTCCTGTCCCTACTGACCTTTCTGGCCTTCCTTGATCCTTTCCTAGCCATAGAGAAATCTGAAAAGCATCTTGAGATAAGAGGATCAAAATTGCACAAACCAGTCAGGTATTTATGCAGTAGCATAACAACGTTTTCTTTACAATTCCTGTCCATATAAAATTACACTCTCTGTTCTGTTCTCCATTCCTGTCTGTATACCCCCTTTTGGGACTCCTACTAGTTTGCTATCTCCACCAAAACCTTTCGGATAATCCAAGATATGAGTCTGGATTGCAGTGGTTTGATCAGAGGCCAGCATTTTGTATGTAAAGTTAGGACTCTCTTCCTTATGAGTATCATTTCACATTTACCATTTCTGAAATTCATAAGCCATTATATTGTTCAATAAGTCTCATGGATTCCTCTCAAATACGTTGTGGCAGGTCTCTATTTATTGCCTGATGGTTCTTTAATTTGGGACTGGGGAGTGTTTGGATGAAAAACTTGCAGGTTATTTTTTTTGTTTGCATAAAAGTTTGTGGTGGGACTTAGAATGAGGAGGGAGTAATTCTTTCTGTAGCTTTTCAGAAGAAATGGTTGGTAGACCTCATTGATGCAAAAGCCCTTGGATTAACTGGGTTTCTTTACTTTTAAGTTTTCCAAAAAAATTACTTTACAATTTGAATGAGAAGGATCACTTTCTTTGCTAATAAAAGCATAAGAGTACGAGCATGTTTGCCATCCTAAAAGAATGAATGCCTCTATATTTGCCATTAGAATTCAGCACTTTTTCTAATAGATCAGAATTTACTCACATTAACTGAGAGCAACAAATAAAGAAAGATGCTAAACAAAGCAGATTTTTTTCCTATTTGACAAGCATGGGTTTAATCATTGATGATAACACTGTATAGTAGCTCATCATTTTGATTAAAGACTGAAAAAATAGGGTTAATTTGTAAAAGCAAGGCTCTTTGAGTAATTCCAGGCCTCTCTTCAGTTCTATATATTAAATATTTGAGCAACAGAAAAGTATCTTTTTTCACTTAGCTACTGTGTTAAACAATAAGATTATAATGCATGTTCAGATTCATATTTCCAAGTAACATCCTGACAGTATTAGTTAAGTGCCCTAATTTTACAAGTCTGCTGAGTAGACAATATTTAGTGAAAAGTATGAGTGAAGTTCTTGAGGAAACTAAACCAGAAAGGATTTGTATCTTTTCCCAAAGATGCCACTCCATTTCTTTCTAATGTGAATCCTTGGGTTAAGATTTTTTCCTCTGTTGCAGGTCCACAGAAGGTACATGCCTAGGTAGGTACACAGTTTGAAAGGCAAGATTGTTGAACATCTCCTTTGGGGTTGAGGTTTAGCAGGGCTATATAGTACCATGTCACTATTTGTGAATCCAGTAAGAATACTATGTAAGGAATTTAATTTGACCTATTGGTTACAAAAATAGTATTAGACAACTTGTCAGAGTTCCTCTTTTTTCATTATTTTGATGTCATAAAAGTCATCCTTTCATCCATCAGAGATTCCCAGTAGATGTGGATGAGGAAAAAGAATCATCTTTCAAGTCTGTCATTGTCCTAGTTGCTCTGAGAAGATGCCAGTATATTGCATTCTGAACAACTCAAATATTGCTAGTTCTTTGACAACACAGTGCCGTTTCTTACTTTGGGATATCTGGATGCTACAATAGAATCATATTGAGTGAAAGCAAAAATTAAAGGTTTTTCTTCAGTGAAACTAACATGGAGAATTTTAAGAAATACTTATGAGGAAGATTTTGATTATTGAGTTAGAACAACAGAGTTTTCAACTCTTACAGTTTTATTGAGTGTTTGATTTTGCTGAAATTTATACTTGTCTATGTGCCCTAGCTGCTGAAATTATTTTATTATCTGTGAAAGTAAGTTTACGTTTTTTGAAATGTAACTGCTTGATGACTGCTTGATTCGGGAAACAGCTTTACTAAAGCTAAATACTCAGTAGCTATAGGAAAACAAAGATAATCCAAAATACATGTTCTCTATATCTCAAAAGCATAAATAAATACAGGCTTTGTGAAAACTAATTTATTCCTATTTTAAAATGTTTACAGAAGTAGAATAAGGAAACTGTGTACCAAATTTAAAGTTGACAACTGAATTTTTCTTTTTTTTTTTTTTCTAAACAGCTATATCTTGATTTGACTAACATAGAAGGGAAGGCACAATAAAGAGGTATATTGTTTCTATATGCTGGTTTAAGACAACAGTGAATTTAACATGGATTGTTAACCTGGAGACACGCTTTTTTTACCTTGTGTTAGACTGCATAGTTAGAAAATTCTGCTAAGTATACTTAACCTTCTCTAATCTTAGTAAATTTTAGTCCATTACTTAAAACATGGTGAGATTATATGCTGCCCTGATAGGAGTATTGAGATTTAAAAAGAAGGTTGAGGTGTGAGAAGGTAGACAAACCCAAATAAATACCCTGACCCAGCTGTTCTCAGGGTTATCACAAGGGAACCTTCAGGTGTCCCCTCAAGCACAGCATTACAAAACAGGGCTACAGTGACAAGTGGGACAGGCCACCAGTGAACAGGTCGCTATCCATGTCTAGCTGTGCTCTGCCCTGAATCTCTGCTGTCCTGTCTGCCCATCAATCTCCCTTTCTAACTCTTTTCCTGAGGCTCTATTCAGCCTGCGTGTGTGCCTACAGGACAAGTGGAGTCAGACCACAGGTCACAAGGGCCTACGGGTCTGTGGTGCCAGTAAATAAGGGGACAAGTGTTTGTGGGTCAGGATGTGATCATAGAGAGTACCAAGATGGATTAGCCAGCAGAGGAGTGGTCTGGGAGCCATGGATTTTTATATGTGGGTCTCTGGGAATGAGGCAACTGAAGGACCTGGCTCCTGGAGAGACCAGGTTGCCCAGGCCACGTGCCAGTGAGACTGTGGGGTCTGGGTGTTGACAGAGAGACCCATGTGTGTTTGAGAGACGGTCTGAACCAGCAGCTGAAGCAGGCTGTGGCCTCAGGGGCTCACATGCCAGGTTCCAGCAAGTAGAGAGACTGGGATCCAGGGACAGTTGCCTGGTAAACTGCTGCCCTATCAAAGCCCAGCTGCTGGAGGCATCCACGCTGAACATATGTGTACGTGTATTTCCCAATAACAGACCATCAGCCAGGTCAGCCAGAGAGAGAAGCAGGATGAGGCCTTTGGTGCTGTGTTTGCATGAGTGCTGTGCTTTCTGTCTGTCTTGATCTATGCATCTGGCCATATGTATATATATGCACTGTGCATATATATGTTTGTGTTTGCCTGTTGTGTATATCCAGTGTATATGTTCAGCCTTGCTACTCGTTGGACCCGGGGACATGAAGCTGCAGCAGCCTCAGCTCCATGACACCACCAGACTGGCCATCCCTAACAACATCCAGATCACTTTTCCTATTGAAAAACCACCCTACTGTGCTGCTAATATCAGATTTTAGTCCTAGAAATAAACAGAACTGAAAATGTAGAAACAATTCTAACTTTGCAAAAACTTTGGCAACTGGTAGCATGTGTCTTTTACAAAGACTCCTGAAATGTTGAAGCTGGTGACGTCTGATGTGCTCACTTGTAACAGGCTTCAGACAAACTGCTATTGTTTAGTCAGGAAAGGCTTTCTCTGTATGAAAGTAAAAGTAATATTTGATAATTTTTCTGACTTTGGGAACACCAAAAAGGAGGAGATGAAGAATGGTAGTAAGAGTTAGTTGATATTTCATTCACTGTGCAAGCTGAGTTGTGTAATCATCTAGTCAGATATGTAGTCAATCATTTTTTTTATATACTTTTGGACTCCGTGACTACTCTGACATTAAGTAAAAACAGTCTAATAAAGAACCTCAGTTGAGGCACTTTACATTAAAATCATTTTCATTATAGACTCAAAGTCTGTCTCAGTCATAGAACAAGACATCCATTAAGCTGATTAACCTGGACTGATTTGTCCCTATACAACACTGAAGTGGTCCTGAGGTTACCTGTTCTTCTGGAAGTGTTGGATCATTCAAACTCAGCAAATGCAGGTAGTACACATCTGTCAAATTAATTTTGCCAATAGAAGTCGTCTCTCAAAATGTACTCTAGATACTAGTGAGACAGGCAGATGAAAGAATAATACCAAGTGGGTAAATGAAGATAGAAGCAAGTCATACTGTATAGAAAAGGTCTCTAAAATAATGGAGATGGTGAAAAACAATATAATCCTTGCCTGCAGTCCTGGTGACAATTTGGTTTGAATTTGTATATAGTAATATTGTGTAAAGCTCATGACAAATTCCAGGGGTGCCTACAAAGTAATTAGTGTCATACAAATGGTGTTGCAAAATGCTTGGAAAAGATAGTGTTGCTTTGAAAGAGACCCCTTTTAGGATATTGTTCTTCATAAGTGGAATTCATCAGATATGCATTTTAATAGTCAGTAACAACGCAAAGTGAAAACAACCATAATGTATTTAAACTGTTGCATAACTACTAGTACTAGTCAGCACCAGGAGGAAGAATGGGGGCAAAACGTGCTATCAAATAAAAAACATCAATCTAGGAAACTGTTATCATACAGAGTTGTCTGACTATAAGTAAATACCTTTATATATTATAGTAGAATGCGTAGTTGCATTAATTTAGAAGTGTCCACCACTGAAGATTACCTTTTATCTCTCTGATTCCCTCATTCAACCAGTGTTGAACTTAGTATTGAAATAGCAAGGGGTTTCCTCCTCTATTTGCTGTCAGTGGTCCAAACACAGATGTTGCTAACAGATTACACAGTCCTTTCACTTCCTCCTCCCCAGGCTAGTGTTTATTATTTAAAACTCAGAAAACAGTCTTTGCATTGAATTGCATAGTTAAGTCATAAATCAAGTTAGCAAAAATTATGGTACTGTCTCTCAGCTGATTACATGTTAAGATACAGATGCTCATGGTTGTGGACTTCGTGCTGGCATTTGACAACAAAACAGACTCTGGTTGCAGTCCAGGTTAGATAAAAGCTAGACAGCTGGTCCATTAATCAAGTGAACAATTTCAGCTTCACAGAACGCTAGCCTCAGATGGTTTAAATTGGCTTAGCCGGTGAAGCTGTGCTGCCTTACTCCAAGGCCATGGCCCACATTTTTTATCTGATTTGTTAGCTGAGACAGACAATGGGTTAAGTTACACAGGGAGAATAATTTATTTTAGTGTCAGATACCTGCAGTTGACTTCAACTGATGACACAATTTTTACTTTGTTCTCAAATGCCTGTAAGATTTTTTTATTCTAGAAAAATCTAATTTGTCTTGAAATATTACATTACCTATCATACATTGCTGGAATGAGCATAACATGCTTTTGGCTAGTGATTGTCCTGATGGTAGTGACCTAAGGGAACAGTGGTGTGACGTCATTCCTTTATGCCTCTATTGATATCTTCATTCAGTTATTTACAACTGTTTGAAAAAAACTAGGCTCCCTGTAATCCAAGCTTCTATACCTATAAATCAGTAGATGCTCAACACATTTCCTAGTAATAATTCTGTCTCAAACCAGCACCTTTAAATTTGAAGAGATGTCAATAGGAAACAGACAGCTCTGTGGGAACAAATAGACAACCAGACCTCTTCTGCACGAGCCACTTCATGTCCACATCCACGTGCCTGTCTTCTCTCTGCCAGACTCAAGCGTGCATCGCTATGCTTCTTCCTGGGCAAAGCTGCCATGCCTGGAAGTGTTCAGGCCACAGGATGAGATAGGGAAGAATTTGGAAGGTTGAACTTCTGCTACAAAGGAGGAAAAATGACACATTGGGATGTGCCAAGCAGGTGCAAGGTTTGTACATTTATTTCCTGCAAAGCTGCCAAACCAGATTCTGGTATTTGAATTTGATGTGTTAATTTCTTCTTTATTTAATTTTAAAAAATCCGTAATGATGAATGCTGAAAGAATGTGGATTTAGATTAGATATCAGGCAAAAGTTCTTCACAGAGAGGGTAGTGAGGCACTGGAACAGGTTGAGAGAAGCTGTGGATGTCCCATCCCTGGAAGTGTTCAAGGCCAGGCTGGATGGTGCTTTGAGCAACCTGGTCTAGTGGAAGGTGTCGTTGGCCATGGCAGGGAGGTTGGAACTAGATGGCCCTTAAGGTCCCTTCCCCCATTCTATGATTCTATGATCTATTGCAAGCAAATATTATTACCTTGATTTTTTTCTGGCTAAAAACATTTGTAATGATCTTAATGACTGAACATATGATGATCAAAGACAGGAAATGATCTGGGGTATAACTGAAAACAAACAAGTTTTAATTTCATGGAGCAAGAATTTATGTTTAATAAATGACAAAAATTATCTTCAGATATATATCTTAGTATAAAGGAAACTATATCATTGATAAATTTTTACATAGGCTGATAGAATTTTAAATCAGGCTGTTTTACATCCATGTTTCCCAAACATGACATACAGAATGTATGACACACAGAATGTATGAATACAGATTTATACAAACTTTTGAAAAATTATTTATTTACAGTTTCCTAGATGTCATGGAAATGCAAACATCCTACATTGATGGGTTGTGTTAATGGCCAATCATAGGAATCTTATTATGTTGAAAACCAAAACATAGAGTAAACCAATCTGGCATTATTAGAATTGTAGAGACAATTCAGAGTCGGAGATGTAAAAAATTATCACTACATGTGAAGCCTAAATGGCACCTGGAGAATTAGCAGAATGCACTTGCACATTCATTTCCTTCTGTTGTTTGATATGCCTATGCATTCATCAGCACAAAATGTTGGACCAGTCACAAAATTACCTAAATATGGAGGTGTCTCCTATGTATCAGTGATTCGATACATTGTTGCTTACAACCTAAATTAAATGTCATGAGTATTTTTACTGAAGAGTGCATTGAATTTGGAAGATACTCACTTAATGTTCTTCAGTAATAAGTATGAGGTGCCTGTCCGCCGGTCTTACTGGTCCTATTCATAATGTAGTCAGACAAAAATTAATATTAAGAAATTAATTTATAATAACAAATAATAAATTATATATAAAATAAATCCATAATATTAATTACAACATTAGTGAAAAATAATTATTAGCATTGGTTAAGTATGCATGTGTTTAAGTTTCAACATCATTTATGTATCTTGATTATTTATGTGACGGAATTATAATCCAGCTATGCTGGATTATTTTTGGTGATCTATACTTTTGATCACACACTGTTTAAGACGTATTAAGAAAAGAATTTAAGACTACTTATTTTTGCTCATTTAGTTGCATAGTCTTAAATAATATTCTTTTTAACTAGCCTTTTCTCATCGAATGTCTTAACATCTTGTCTCATAAAAACAGCATGCCCAAAATCGCAGTCAGTCTTCAAGAGCAAAACTCCAAATAAACCTTGTCTTTGATTACAATCAGTAGAAGTCTCAGACAGAAGGTTTTGGTCTGCAGGTTTTAAAGACAAGGGGAAGGTTAATACCTATTTGCAGTGGTTATTACATAGCAGTGCCACAGAGAAACTTGAGAGGATGTAATAGAAATACCATCCTAGCCAGAGGCAGTTTGTCAAAGGGACCAAGCCATAAGGCAGTTGGCTCGGCTTGTGATTAAGGGAGAAAAAATCTTCACTGTCTCAGTTCTTATGTCCTTGCTATGTCAAGTCTCCTGATAACAAGAATTTTCTGTGCCTTCAGGTATGCCCTTGAATCCATTTGGAATAACAGAGAGCAGAAGTTACTTCTGTGGATACACTTGGAAACACCAGTTACCAAATGTTGTATTCTGATAGATGGATGGGCTGCATCAGCTCCCAGTGATGCACAGCTGTCACTTTATTTAAGTGCATGCTAACAGTCTTCCTGCCACTCATATTAGATAAGCATTGAGAGAATGTTACCAGAAGTACTTTCATTAAGTATCCTGAGGCCTAAGTGAAAAAAACCTAATTTTTTCCAGATGAAAGGAACAGAAGCACTGGGAAGAAATTAGTACTTGTTACTTTTGTTTTTTGGGGGTTTTTGGGGTTTTTTTGCAAAATAGAAAGTCTGTTATTAAAAAAAAATAAAAAATAAACAAAGAAAAGACTACATACACAAAAAGCAACAGAGCTAAAGCAATATGACTTAAAGGTTACAATGGCCTTATTTTTATAAACATGTTCCCCCAAAATATACCCTTTTGCTCCAGCATCTTCAGACATATGTGGGTAATATATAACTCCCTCTTTCAAGACCGTTTCAGAGATAAGATTTCATTTTGCTGTCATTTTACAGTCAATATCTGAAAACACAACCCTACTTAGAGTTTTTCTTAATTTCATTGAGAACACAATGTTATATGTAGCATAACAGGCTGAGGTGAACTTCAAAATGGAAGGAAGAGGAGATTTCAAAAGGTCTTCTCTCAGCCAGGCTCCCCAAATTTGAGATTCAAAATTCCTCTATTTACAGAAAACTTCATAGAATAGAAGACTTGATAAAGTGTATGTTGTTGTCTTTCTTGGAAACTTTTCATTTCTGTGTAATTTGAGTTTTATTTATTTTAGCTGAGTTTCAGTTAATATTCAGGTGCAACAAGCATATTCTTTAGACCATGTGGAGACTTTGTAGCCTTGCTTTGGCTGACAATGTATGTATACATGTACATACACATGCATACCAATCTTTAACAGTTTGAAGAAACATTAGAAATTATGTCCTGGGCATAGTTTCTGTAGTCATGATTGCTTAAGTATTTAGACAGTCTTTGACAATGAGAAGAATGAGAACAGGTTATAGTCAGACAAGAAATTACTTTTTCCCATGGCTACTACCAGGGCAATCTTGGACCTCTCCCTAAGGGAAGCAGAACAGGAGCTAAGGGTTGGCATGCTAAGCCTGTGGAAAATGACCTATGCAAACCATCATTGCTCGTACATGTTCCTGAGAAGCCCTACATCAGAACTGTTGTTTCAGTCTTTCAAGGAATTCAAGTAAGCACCAATGTATGAGATGATTTTTTTTTTCATAAATATGAGATATTTTTCCACCTGATTCTAACCCAAAGCAAATCTCATGCATCAATGTTTCACTTACCAAAAATTAAGATTTTCATCCTATAACATCCCCAGAAGCTCAGCATCAGACAACTTGTTTCCAAAAAGAAAGCTACTGTTTTGGCAGACATATGGTCTCCCTTCAGGAACTATAATTTATTATTTGAAAAATAAACTAAAAGAGTCCTATTTTTAAATTTTTGTCTATTTATTTAACAGCACAAAAATCTCATGAAATAGTAACTAGGTTTCTTGCAAACTGGACATATACAGAATATTTGGACTACATATGTATATATACATAACCCCA
Organism: Eurypyga helias; assembly: GCF_000690775.1. Taxonomy (NCBI): domain Eukaryota; kingdom Metazoa; phylum Chordata; class Aves; order Eurypygiformes; family Eurypygidae; genus Eurypyga; species Eurypyga helias. Next base: position 107,878 of record NW_010259593.1, read on the forward strand.
CTTTGTAACTATACGCTCTTCTTCTGTATTATTAAATACCATAATAATGTGTCTCTATGGTGCCTATGTATGTTGGGTGTATTATGAAAGTGAAAGCATGAAAGAGCCAATGCTAATATTCTTCTAAGTCTCACTGCAAGTTCTACTCTTTTATAAAGCACAAAAAGAAAATAGCTTCCTTTACTGTAGCAGTCTTCAGATAAGCTTTACAGTCACCAACCTCTTTCTTTGCCTTTAAATTAAAATAGAAAGATACAGAATCTGGTCTTCATATTTTCACTAGTAGGTCCTAATGCTCTCTAAGTAAATCATGCATAAAACCCTATAAAACTCTTCATAACCCACACAAGGTAAAATGAATGAGGCATGTATGAATAAGGCAACTTATAAGTGATGTAAATTACTCAGATAAGTTAAAAGATGAATGCAATTCACATGTAAATTAAATTGAATATTTGATATCAAATCTCAAACAGTATGGTCTTCTACTGTCCTACAGTGATTCAATATATATCACCCTGTGATATAACCAGGGTGTTCATTACTCTATTTGAAGTTTTCACGTCTAGACCTAAATCTTCATAGCAGTGGGGTGTCAAAAAGATAGCATTTTGTACCTTTCTCTTGATAAACTTCTACTACCTTAGCTTGAAATTTATACAATAGTTTTATCTTACCTGTCTTGCCTTGCTATTCCAATCAGAATAGCTTACCTGGTGTGACCTCATGCAAAGAAGGTAGCCATAGTGCTATAAGATGTAGGAAATCCTTCTCACCACACAAGTTCTTATTCAACCTGCTGAATAACTCCCTGAAAAATTATTTAGAATATAACTCTTGACGAAAATAAGAGTAACCAGTAGGAAAAACATAACTTTGAGTTTCTTAACCTGGCAATTATTAGCTAAAGAATGCCTATTGAATAAGGGAAGAACTAATTTGATTTTTGCACGTATGTGAGATGACTAACAGTAATATTAGTCTCCAAGTATTAAGTACTCATCTGTGAACTGAAAAAAAAATTGTCCAAAGTTTATATTGCTATATATTTACAATCTGTTCTTAGATGATAAATTGTGTCTCTAATATTTTATATTTATTATATTCACTTATTTTCCCTGTGTAGTTCATCAATCCTTTGTTCAGAATATTTAGAGACCAAAACAGAAATTGAGGTTTTTTCATCCAAATAGTTACACTGATGCCACTGGCAATGAGGTTGGGTGGTTTAGGCCCTGCTGGGAAACAAAGACCAGGATGCCACTCCCTCCCTCCTGATGGAATGTGGAGGAGCAAATACAAGGAAAAATAACTGGCCTGAAGCAGGGACAGGGAGAGATCATTTACCCATTATAGTTACAGACAAAACTGACTCAACTTGGGAAATAAAAAAATCAATCAGTTACCAGTCAAAATCAGAGTAAGACAATAAGAGACAGAACAAAACAAAACTTAAAAAAAACATTTACCACACCTCCCCTCTTCTTCCTGGACCACCTCCTCTCATCCAGTGGCACAGGGGGATGGGGAATGGTGGTTTCCCAGTCAATTCACCACATATTCTCTGCTGCTCTTTCCTTCTCAGGGAGGGAGAACTCATCACATTCTTTCCCTCCTGCCAAGTGAGGACCCTCCCATCAAAGGGAGTCTTCCACCAACCTCCCTGGCATGAGTCCTTTCCACTGGCTGCAATTTTTTCCTCCAACTGCTCCAGCGTGTGTCCATCCTGTGGGATGCAGACTTTCAGGAGCAGCCTGCTCCCGTGCAGGCTTCCGATGGTGTCAAGGGCTCCTTCAGGTGCATAACACCTGTTCCAGTGTGGGGCCCTCCATGGGCTGCAGGGGGTCTCTGCTCCTGTGTGACCCTCCATGGCTGCAGGGACACAGCCTGCCTTCTCACCACAGGCTCCAAGGAACCGCTGCTCCATCCCACTCCTCTCTCCTTCTGCTCCTCTCTTCACTCTGTTTCCACTTCTGCTGCTGGTTCTCTTTATGTTTTCTCTTAAAACTGTTATCCTACAGAGGCACTGACTGGCTCGCCCGTGGCCAGAGGCAGGTCCAGCTTGGAGCTGGGGAAACTTCTCTCGAAGCTTCTCACCACAGTCATCTCTATGGCCATTCCCCATTACCAAGATCCCCCACCACAGAAACCCACCACTGAGGTCTTGTCCAAGGCAAATTCCTGGGATGACAAAAACTACAAAGATTACAGGAGATGCTAAAATCAGTATTTGAGTACAGCAAAAAATCAGGTAGTTAAAGATTCTTGAATACATATTTATTCTATAAGATGAGTTAATTGATTTCTCCACTACTCCATTATTATACTGTTCCTGTAGAAATTTTATATTTTCCAAATAAGATGAATTGTTCAGATTTATACCTGTTGCTGAAGGTAGAATATTTAACCAGTGTTTTCCAAGAAGCAGAGGAACAATCTGTTGGCACTCATTAGTAATTAGACTCTTTCTAGTCCCATTGTAAGACTGCAGCCATTTATGAGGCATAATATCAACATTTCAGATATTAGATGTTCTTAATATGTATAACACATTTGTCAATACTTGTAGTCCAAAATCAATTAATTAAAGTTGTCAGATGACAATAACATAGTGTTGTTGAAGTGTGCATGTAAAGTTTATTGACTTTCACAGTTTCATTAGGCTTCATGAAGTAGAAGAGCAAAGCTAACATTTTCTACTTCATGCCACAATCTTTCTTAAAACCTGTATCATGCTAGTATCTTTAAAAACCAGTAAAAATAGGGTTAGATAGAAATCTTTATACTGGCACCAAAATGATTTCAAATACCTCTGCTGACGTATGATTAAATCCCCTGGGTAAAAGAAAGCCCACTGAATACTCTAGTACAGTTATTCTAAACAAAGATTTCAAAAGTTTGCTCAAGGACAGTTGCACAATCAAAAGACAAAGAAGGAGCTTATTTGCTGCTATCTCCTTTCATCTTTGAGTCATAATCTTTTGATTATGTTACAGTCCTTCTACAACAGCTAAAATGATGGCAGAATAACTACCGCAGGTAAAGAAAAACTAAACAAGGAAGACCTTTTTAGTAATGTTAGGAATATAAAAATATCACAAAACCCCTCCACTTAACGGTATGGCTAAACACATTGAGTTTTCCTGGTATTGTATGAGACATCTGGGACTCTAAATACTTCTCTTTCCAGTACATACATTTTCAAATATGGAGAACAGACTTGAAAAACAATGATCAAGACTCTGCCTATGCTTTAATTTATATTTATGTCACTTCTGATATTTACTGTAGGTGGCATTTATCTGCATTGTAATATCTTCCTTTTCAAGATTATTAAATACTTATAACTTCTGTTACAGCCAACAGACATTAAAATTTAAGGCTAATGCATTCTAGAGAAAGCAGGGAAATCTTCTAGTTTGATAATGCTGAACCCATCAAATAGATGTGAAGTCAAAAAGGGGAAATGGCTGGTCTGTAAAAGATTTTTATTGCATATTAAAATTCATCTTACTTCTCCCAAAACATGTAAGATACCTTCTATAAACACTTTTGTAGGTAGCAGATCTATGAAAGATGAAACTCAAAACAAGCAGTGAATAAGAGATCTTGTTAAAATTGTTGTGACAGAACAACTGTTTGAATTTTTTTTTGTCTATACTTAAGTTCAAAAATGAGGGTGGCTCTTTGGGTGTGTTTTGTTTCGTTTTGGTTTTTCTCACTGGAATTTATAATGCCTTGATTTAAAACCCGGTGTAAATCTTACTGAAATAAATTGGAAACACCTGTTATTCCAAGTTATTTGAGATAAAATAGGTAAGTGCTTTGATAAATAAACATGCAAACAATCACCTCACTGAATTTTATTGGTTGATTTTGCTCTTATTTAAATAATTAATGGATATCATATATAAAAGAAACATCTTAATTAATGAGACAGAATTTGGAATTCTGGCAGTATCCTTTACTCAACATACAATACATGTTCCTCAACAACACTTTTGAAATATCTTATAAATCTAACCAGTCTCTCTGAAATGAGTTTAACTTGTTAAGGCTTGCAGAAGGGATTAAATTATAACGGGAAAAGAGACTATACTTCAGAACTTGAGGGAAGTCAAAATGCAAAGACACATTTTGGGGCCCCATTCTGATTAACTCTGATTTATCCTTCTGCCACAAAACTCATACCCAGCAGCACAAGCAAAGTGACAGATGAGTTACCCTGAACTCCCTCTATGTTATGACTTACAGAACTAGAGACAAAAAAAAAAAAAAAAGACATTTTTCTATTAGGTAGAATATTGGCTTAGAAATTAATTAAACTTAATGGAAGATTTAAAATAAAACTTTTTGTAGTTATATATATATTTTTTGTAGTTTTATATCTATATATATGTGCCTATTGATATGATTTAACAGAATAAAACTCCTAATGAAAATTTGTTCATTTGAGGAAGTTTTGGGGTTTGAATTTTTTGGGTTTTTTTTTGTTTTAAGTGTGTGATGGAGTTTCTGGTTAGAGCAAGAGACACAGACCTCAATGACTTGTTCCATTGGAGACTGAGAGTGAATGACAGAGAGATGGCATGGGACAATTGTTTAGGCTGTAAACCTAAACCTTTAAAATCATCAAGTTCAACTGCTAACATAATACTGCCAAGTCCACCACTTCACCATGTCCTTAAGAACTACATCCAGGGGTGGTGACTCACCCACCTGCCAGGAGAGC
>NW_010259593.1:112655-144197 GCF_000690775.1 Eurypyga helias
AATATCCAATCTAAACCGCCCCTGGCACAACTTGAGGCTGTTTCCTCTCCTGTCGTTTGTCACTTGGGAGAAGAGACAAACACCCACCTTGCTACAACCTCCTTCCTAGTTGTACAGAGCAATAAGTTCTCCCCTGAGCCTCCTCTTCTCCAGGCTAAACAACCCCAGTTCCCCCAGCCGCTCCTCATAGGACTTGTGCTCCAGACCCTTCCCCAGCTCCGTTGCCCTTCTCTGGACACTCTCCAGCACCTCAGTGCCATTCTTTTAGTGAGGCGTCCAAAACTGAACACAGGATTCGAGGTGCGGCCTCACTAGTGCCAAGTACAGGGGGACAATCACTTCCCTAGTCCAACCCAAACCATTCTATGTTACTATGATGGGGTTGCCCTTGGCCAGCGGTGAGTTCAGCCTGGAGCTGGCTGGCATTGGCTCTATCAGACGTGGGGGAAGATTCTAGAAGTTTCTCATGGAAGCCACCCCTGCTACCAAAACCTTGCCACGCAAACCTAATACAAGTATGAAACAGCAGAATGACTGGGGAAGTGAGTTCTAAACCTGACTTAAATATTAAAAAAATCTCTTGGGAGAAAAGAGTCTTTTCTTTTTTATTCCATAGTTAACCTACATTCAGGCCACTCTCTACCATTGCCCTCCTGTAGTTACCTGTTTACCTTGATTGGCTGGCACATCATTAAAGGCTAAAAACTGAAGACAGTTGTAACTCTGCCAAGCTGTGGGCTGTTGCTGTAGTGTGATTAATGCAGGGTAAAAGAATTAGTTACATACCCCTGTGGTTGTTATCAGAGACTTCAGGTTTTCAGTTCGTCTTAAAACTTGAGCTTTGGATTCATATGATTATAGAGATAAATTTTATTATTAAAGTAGCAAAGTTTTAGCTGCTACAGCATTGAATAAAATCTTAAATCTGTGAATCCCCAGAGGTTTACAAAAGACTTATTTACCTCAAGATTTTGAGGCCAGTCATGTTTTCCTGGGCAGAAGTATATTTATGGTATATCATAATTTTTCAAAGGCTGACACAGATAATGCAAAACATGAAGTAGAGGGTTAGCTGTAAATGGTTCTGGTCCCTAGGGCGTTGAAAAGCAGCTTAAGACACTTTGCGATGCTCCAAGTGATGTGATAGTCACTTCACATGCTGATATATTTAAGGTGAATATGCTACCTTAAAGTTTTAAAATGAAGGTCACAAACCATTTACATTCATTGCTTTGTCTCAAAGAGTTTTCCTTTTAAATACATTAAAAATTGAAATATTTCATGAAAGGCTTGAATCTTCTCTCATTTGCACCAGTTTATGGTAATGCTATTCTCTTGACTTCATTTAAATTGCTCTTCATTTATAGCATTCTTATTTATGTCAGAATCTGGCCTTTTGTTATATATTGAGAACAGTGTGTTGATTCTTTTTTTATTTTAATTTTTAGGGCTGAATTAACAGTGGTCACTGTGAAGTGAGTCTTTCAATTTGACATGAATAATCCATTTGTGCATGCATTCAGTCAGAACACATTAAGGAACAATGAGTAAAATGAGTGATGCTAGTATGATTTAATAAAAGATTTGTTGCTACATTCAATATAGTCTGCATAGGTTAAAATAATATAACGATAATAGTATGAAATCAGTCAAAACTGTACTCCAGAGGCTTGGGTTTAAAAAAAAAAAAAAAAGAAGTTGAGAAGTTACATATTTGAGATAGGACACAGCTAATAAGTTGTTTGGCATTTTCATTTACAGCCTTGTTCACATTAATTATGATCATGAGCAAGAAATTTTGATAAGAATGTGGCAGTTTGGAAATGCCAACAGTACATTTTTGGATTTTAAAGCACTGAAGTGATAATTCTGCAGAGGTCAACATATATCACCACAGCAGTAATTCTAATGGTGTGTGTTAATACCTTTCAAACTTGATGGATAACTTCCATAGTCAAGCCTGTTAAAGAACTGTCTGACTTAGCGAACCATGCTCTAAATTAACAAACTCAGGGGTAGTGTCCTAATCTGTGACATCTGTATATGCATAAGGAACAGGATGGTTGTGTGCACATACCAGAGTAGTGAGGATTGTTCCTCAACCTTCTCTAAACACAAGAATCTTTAGTCCATCCACCTCAGCTGCATGTATATCAACATATGTATTCTGGGCAACAAATACGAACAATTGAAGCTCCATGAGCAGTCTGGGAGTTATGATGTCATAGAAATCATAGAGATTTGGTGGGACAATTCACATGACAATAGATCGCTACATACTTTGAAAGACAGAAAGGGAAGAAGAGGAGGTGGACTTGTTATGTAAAGGAGAAATTTGTGTGTATGGAAGTGAGTTATGGAGACCACGAAAGCCCTATTGACTGCCTTTTGATGAAGCACTGAGCACTGCTTCCTACTACAGATGCTGAACATGCTGGCTAGGAACAGCATAATGCTAGATTTACTGGTCACAATCTGAGAAGCCATACTTGACAACGTAAATACCAATGGTATCCTTGGACACAGTGATCATGACATTGTGGAGTTTAAGATCCTGCTGTGCACACTGTAGACCAGTAGTTGGAGAAAAGCCCTGGATTTCAGAAGAGCTAATTTCAGTATGCCCATAGATAGGACACAAGGGAATACCTTAAGTCTTAGTCAAAAAAGTTCAGATTGGAAATTAGGAAAAAGTTCTGCACTGAGAGTGTGGTCAAGCACTGTAACAAGCTCCCCAGAAAAGTGGTTATGAACCCAAGCCTGTTGGTGTTCAAGAAGTGTTTGGACAACACTTAGATGCATGGATTAACTATTAGGTTGCTCTGTGTGGAGTCAGGAGTTTGACTAAACAGCCCTCATGGATCTCTTTTACCTCAGGATATTCTATGATTTGGTTGAACTAGGTGACTGGGAAAAGCCAACACAGATTTTTCAAAGGCCAATCATGCCTGACTAACTTGATCACCTTCCACAACAAAATAACATTGCTGTTTACATGGGGAGAGCAGTAGATATTATTTATCTGGACTTCAGCAAAGTGTTTGGCACTGTTTCCTACAGCCTTCTAAAAAAAATTGCAAGCCACAGATTGGGTGGGTGGTCTGCCAGTTGGGTAGGAAATTGCCTCATTGGCTGCACTCAAAGGGTAGTGAACAACGTTTTCTACTCAGACTGACAGACTGTCACAATTGGGGTCCCCCAGAGACTGATACTGGGCTCCATGCTGTTCTGGATGATAGGAATGAAAGCACCATCACAGACTCTGCTGATGACAATAAACTGGGTGGTGAAGCGGACACATCAGAAGTGAGAGCCATTTTATGGAGAGACTTGAACTTGCTGGAAGAGTAGGCTGGCTAGCAAGAACTGTATGAAGCTGAACAAAGACAAATGCAAAGTCTTGCACCTGGTACAGAATAACCAGAAACCCCAGTACTAGCTAGGATCTGTGTGGCTGCAGAGAAGACTTGCTGTTAGAGGTCTCGGTGGACAGCAAGTTAAACATGAATCAGCGATACGCCGCTGCAGCAAAAGAAAATTGGATCCTGGGCTGCATCTTCAGGGGCATTACTAATGGAGATAGCACATCAAGCTGCTGGAGCACTGTGCCCATTTCTGGTCTGCACTATTCAAGAAAAAATCAGACAGACTGGACAAGCCCAAAGGAGGGCCACAACAATCATCAAAGGGATGGAGAACCTGCCCTGCAAGGAAAGACTCAAGGAGGTGAGTCTCTTCTTGGAGAAGTCTCAAAGTGGATCTCATTGCAGTATTACAGTACTTAAAGTGCAGCTACAAAGAGGAAGGGTGCTGCCTCTTCACAAGCAGTCACATGGTGAACAGAAGGGGCAATGGATACAGGATGCACTGGGAGAGGTTTCATCTCAACGTAAGAAAAATTATTTACAGTAAGAGCTATCATTTACTGGAACAACCTCCCCAGGGATGTGGTAGAGTCCCCATCACTGGAGGTTTTCAAGATGTTCGCATGCAAGTTTAGACTAGATGATTTTTGAGATCACTTCCAACCTGGGCTGTTCTTTGATCCTATGTGTCTATGTTTCTATGACTATGATTCTATGAACTGAAAGCCCTCAGAAACTAGTACTAGTCACCCATGGTTGTATGCTGGATTTTTTTGCAATCAACTCTTGTCTTTTTATTAATGTACACCAGTTCCATACATTTTCAGTTGTGTAGACCATAACTTCTGGTTTATAATAACTGAAAGCTTTTGGGTTTGTTTTTTAGTCTTTGATTATTATACCATCAATTTTAACAAAATAGGAACTGGCATAAATCTACTTGTTATTTAAAACACATCTATGTTTTAAAAACAGTATTTAAGTCCTTGCAGACAATATTAGATGAGACACTATGGAATAATGCCTATAGATATTAAAAGACCTTAAATATTTCTTTATCCTTATTTAAAGGATTTTCTGAAGCCATTGACTTCGACTGGTAATGTTTTATACTTGACCAAAAAAAGAAAATCATTGCTTGTGCACAGCTGAGAATTTTCTGCTTATCTAAAGCTTGAACTGACCTATTTCGTCATTAAACTTTACTGTAGATGTTAGAATCTGAAATCCTGTGACCTTTTCTCAAAGCATGGTGTCTATGCAAACAGGCATTTGTATGAATACTTTTCTTTTTTCAGACCCCTCTGGGAAAAAATACTATTTAAACAGAAAATGAAAGAAACCCAAAGGAAAAAGTAAAAATACTTAAAATGCTTAATGTTATACATAAGCTTAAATACCACTCTTTACTTGCTTGTGGTAAGTTCAATGTTAATAAGCAGGAGGGAGAGGTGTCCTTATAATGTTTCATTCCCAGAATCTAACTAAGAGTTTATTTATTTAATCAAGTTTTAGATGGGAAAACAAGGCTAGAGTACACAGAACATTACTTAATTGACACATTTTTATGAATTGTTTCTAAATATTGTTTGTGTAATGTTATTGCTTACAAAATGTTTACAAATAGATCTTCAATCTCTGTTCTATCCAGTAATACAATCTCTTGTATTTAATTTAATTTACTGTGAAGTATAAGTAGGAAATATGACTAGTAACTAATCATTGGACATGAACTTTTTAGGTTTTTTAAAGATCATTTCATTTGCTACCTTGTAACAGCAAAGAAGAGAAATAAAATCAAGTGGAAAATAAGTCAAACTAATTTATTTCTGTATAGGACTGTCTACACCTTGGGCAATTAGTGACTCAGTAGGAGAAGCTGAACATTGAGCAGGGAACTGAGTAATGGTGTGAGACAAAACAGAATGTCTCCAGGAAACTATTAGTTCAGCATATTGGCTTTTAGTGTTTACAAAAAAAAAAAAAAAATAAGTGATTGCAATTGCTAGTCAATTGCAATAGATAGTTACTATGTAATGTTTAAAATACACTCTGAAGATATTTAATTCTCTCTCAAAGTCTATATTTTCTTTCTTGATTATTACTTTCATAGGTCACTTCCTTTATTAGTGGTGACTCACAACAGGAAGCCCCTCAACCACTTGGCCTGCATATTTCTTTATGTGGTGTTACTTTCACTATTGCCTATTCACTATTCAATAGTTCACTATATAGACACTAATTCAATATTCACTATTCAATATTCAATAGACATTATTCAATATTCACTATTCACTAAATAGACACACAGTTCTCAATCAAAATGTCTGCTGTAAGATTAATTTTAAGAATCTTTTCTTAATTTCTCTCTTGACTTTTTTAAGTCAATGAATTTTAAATCTATATTTTTCAAGTTGCTTTCATATTGAATAACGTGATTGAATTCAGAATGGTTATTACATTCACTGGCTAAAGTATGTGAAGAATGATTCAAAATAAGCATTTACAATCTTTTTACTAAATCACAGAAAGGCAGATCTAAGGAGGAAAAATTCCAGGCATCACCTAAATACTCCAATATTGTGTAAGGAATTGCAGTGAAAGAGAAATGTCTGGGGTTAAAATCACATCAAATTTTCATTCCTTCATTATCTTTTTCTGTAAAGGGAACAGTTCAAGGTCGCCTTTTCTAATGAGGTAAGTTTTCCTGGACAGAAAATGAAAACAAAATAAAATAATCTCTCTTCTTCATCAGAACATATTAGAAGAATGTTCTTTAACTAGAATGTTGAAATTACTTTTAGGGTGAATGAAGCTACATTTATTGACAAATAAATTAGATCCCCCCAAAAAAAGAAAACCAAAACAAAAACCAAACAAACCCACATATATCACTCACTCTAGTATTTAGTCATGTAACATCCAAGTCACATCACATCCAACTTCTGCTAGTTTTGTCAGCTTTGTAAAATTATGTAAAGTTGTGGTTTACTTCATGAGATTTTGATACAATCTAACAGATTTGAACATCTGAGGGTTTGAAATCCTTAAGGTATAATGGTTATTTGATTTAATCTTCTGTATTATAAATCACAAAGAACCTTATTCTGTAATTGCTACATAAAAAGTTCCTCATAAACAGTGAAACTATGTATGTAACTGAGACCTCACACCATAGCAATTAAACTCATAAATAAGAGCATAATTTCACTGTCTTCATTTCATGAAAGAATTGAAACACCTCTTCTTCATTCTCTTTGCTGTTGAAAATGGTGAGCAAATTTTCTGATTTAATTTGGATTTTGTAGCCAATTTTGAAATTAAAGGAATGCTTTAAATTCATGCAGCTAAAAATCAAAGAGACTTTAAAGAATTAAACAGAACATGTTTTTGTTATAACTTTCAAATGTAATTTGAAAAGAGATTATGTGTTTCTGATGAATGATTCAAAGGGCAGATTCATTGGGTGTTAATAAATAATATATAATTACTTGTGCAAAATTCTTTTTCAGGAAGAATGATGTAATTTTAGCCTTTCCCTAGACATTTACAGATTTGGTCAATATCTTTTTGTTTTTATTAATAAGATATCAGAAAAAGTAACACCACATAGGAAAGGAGATTATAAATTCATATTATTCATGAGGTCAATTATTTTCTGGATACTTGGTCACAATTTAATCCAGATTACGCTTCACAGATAAAATTACTGATTTAACACACCATTTAACACAACCAATACTTAAAATCTATACTGGCATAATGATAAGCAAAACAAACCAAAGACAGTCAGGCCTACATACCTTTCAATAATCAATATAAAACTCAGCAGAAATCATTATTCCAATTCTTTCTGCTATCATAGTCACATGTTGTTTATGAAATTTCCACTAGAAACTGAAGAATGCTAGCCAGTTAGTTAGACATCTGTTTTCTTCATTTTTTTCTCAGTTTTTGAAAATATTGTGGGAGCTACTTGTTTTGGCTTGGTTTGGTGTGGGGTTTTGGTTTTGGTTTATTTTTTTTAGGGCAGTAAATTGCAGATAGTACATTTATAAAAAAGGAATTATTCTCTCCAGGCATGCTGACAAAAATTTAACATTATTCCAATCCAGCTTTTTGTATATCTTAAATTCTAAATGTTGTAGACTATTCTTTCTTTATTCTTTATTTAACTTTCCCTTAAGCATCAAGCCTTATCAACTTGGACTAGAGTAATGATAATTCCATTTATTGTTCTTGCTTGTATAGTAGTTCAATTAACTGATAGCAGCATGGGGTCTATTTAGATTGTAAAGAATTCAAGTTTTGCATTCTGGATTGTAAGATGAAACACTGTGCTCTTGCAAAATTTAGACACCTGTTTATTAAGAGCATAGTTGTACTCCAGATATGTTTAGCATCTTAGTTATCTGTACCTGGACTAACTCAACAGTGCCTTCTCAAAACTGTTCCTTCTCAAAACCTTTTTCCTGCCTCTCCAGGCAGTCTACTCCATTAAAAGAATGACCTTTTTAGTGCTTTTGACCACTTTCCATATACTTTGTGACATTTCAGTGATGTCTGAGACAAGTAAACTAAATTTCTGTTATAATAAACCCTTCCTTAAGAAAATTCTAAAAGCCTAACCTGTACGTACTATCCTAGTTTCTGCAATCTCATCCTGGTTTTCTTAGTCAACAACTTGTGGGGGAATATGACTTTAGAAGGAATTTGTAAACCAACTTATTTTTGTTATTATTAATAGTGATTTCATTAGATTGGTTTGTAAATTTTTTTTTTAAATAATTATCATTTACCTGATCTACAAAAAACTATGTGTAGTTTATACCTACAAGTTTTCATCCCACTTTAGTTCTTCACTAAAGTCATTCTTCCTTCCTGTTATTTTTATGGGCAGTAACAGTGTGCTGTGTTCTCTCTAAACTTTTCTTAAAACTTGACTTGTGGTTGTATCTTGACACTTTACCATCATTAATTTCTGGATAATCCATGTAGAACTTTCTACTTTATTCATATGTTTGTCATATTTACAGTACAGCTTTTCTTGCTGTGTCCTGATACTTGTTTTGACTAACTGAATCTGTCTGCACTCCTGTTACACAACAATGCTACTGCTTTTGTGTTGGTTTGTCTTACAAGTATATTATGAAAGTTTCAGCTGGATGTTCATGTCTTTCATTACCTGTTATTAGGTCACATATATTTATTTATTATTCTATTTGCTGTTGTCATTCATGATTCTGATAAGAGAGATTATGGAATCTCTAAAATATTTTCAGTAGTATTCACACTGCTGAAATGTGCAGATCACAGAAATAATCTGAGTGTCTTTTTGTCAGTACGGTACAGCTCTTACACCCTTACTGTTGGTGCACTTTTATGTTGCACAATGCGTTACTATGTGGTCTCTTTATTTTTTTTTTTCTCACATAAGGAAGTGCATCAGTCTAGCAACTAGCAATAATACACTATAAGAATTAAACAAAAATTTATGTAGTAGTTTAAAGTAGATTTGTGCACCTGAACTCTGGATTTAGGTGATGGAGAAAGTTATGAGCTACTTAGATCTCCATAGTCTTATTTGAAAATAGATTTTACATAGGTCAATGAGTCTTACTTTTTAAAATACTAAAATCTGCCATTTCATAATAGATTGGTTACAAAATCTGCAAATATAATATTACAAATACACAGTTCTGCAGAAATCAAAGTGATTTTTTATAAGGATAGCTTACTGCATTTCAATATTTGTATCTGTATCATGGTTTAGGCCCAGCTGGATACAAAGCACCACACGGCCACTTGTTCACGCCTTCCCCCAGTGAGATGGGGAGATAAAAAAACACAAGGAAAGACTCATGGGTTAAGACAAGGACAAGGAGAGATCACTGACCTGTTATAGTCACAGGCAACACAGACTTGACTTGGGGAAGAAAAATCAATTTAATTAGTTACCAATCAAATCAGAGTAGGACAATGAGAGACAGAACCAGATCTTAAAAATACCTTCCCCCTGACCCCTCCCTTCTTCCTGGGATCAGCTTTGCTCTGATTTCTCTACCTCCTCCGCTCCATGACCACAGGGGGCCGGGGAATGGGAGTTGTGATCAGTCCATTACACATCGTCTCTGCTGCTCCTTCCTCCTCAGGAGGAGGGATCTTCACATTCTGCCCCTGCTCCAGAAGACAGACAGTCCTCCACCAACTTCTCCAACATGAGTCCTTCCCACGGGCTGCAGTTTTCTGCACAACCTGCTCCAGCGTGTGTCCCCGTCTGGGGTGCAGTCCTTCTCCCATGGAGTCACAGCCTCCTTTGGGAGCAGCCACCTGATCCAGTGTGGGGCCCTCTCCCGGCCGCAGAGGGGTCTCTGCTCCCCCATGACCCCCCATGGCTGCAGGGCACAGCCTGCCCTCTCACCATGGGCTGCAGGGGAACCTCTGCTCTGGCCATCTCCTCCCCACCTTTCCCCACCTGGGTGTCTGCCTGGTTGCCCCTCTCACATCTCACTCCTGTCTCCTTTCACTCTTCTCTCCACTCCTTCCAGTTCCACTGCTGGTTCTTTTTGTTTTCCCCTCTTAAGTATCTTAATCACAGAAGCACTACTGGGCTTGGCCATGGCCAGAGGCAGGTCCAACTTGGAGCCAGTAGGAGCTTCTAACAGGTTCTCATAAGGAGCCACCCCTGTGGCCTTCTCCCCTCTACCAAAGTCTACAATCCCCAAAAAAGTGACCTCTTCATCTTTTTCATGTGATTACTTATGTGATTACATGTGATTACAGTGTCCATACTTTTGTAAGTTGTTGCTGCATTTTTTATTTTGGAAGCACAATTACGGGACTGGGTTTAATGAAATGAGTTGCTTTCAAGGCTATTCTCTAGAGTTAACATATTGATTTGTGGTATTGGAATATTTGTCAACCTGTAAGTTCTTTCACTTCTAAAATAAAAATTGGCAAAAGGACTTAAGGCTGAACAACATGATCCAAAAATGTCATATGGAATATTACAACAAACTCAGTACTACTAGTGTGACTGTGGCTGGAAAACTAAAATGACTTTTTCTTTGATAGATTTTATTTTTTCTAAAACACCTTAAAAAATATATGTCAACTCTAGGGATTTCTTGTTGCAGTATGTATGGAAGCTGTATTCTTGTGCTAGTTGTGATCTTCAGATCAGAATCTGCTGAATGACAGTCACAGAAGGGCTGAGTCTGGAAGGGACCTCTTGTGGGTTACCTGATCCAGCCCCCCTCCTTGAGGAAGGCCACCTTGAGCCAATTGCCCAGGACCATGTTCAGCTGGCTTTTGACTACCTCCAAGGGTAGAGACCCCATAACCTCTCTGAACAAACTATGCCAGTGCTCAGACACCCCAACAGTAAAAAAAGCACTTCCTGATGTTCAGAGGGAACGTCCTGTGTTTCAATTTGTGTTCATTGCCTCTGGCCCTGTCATTGGGCACCACTGAAAAGAGCCTGGATCCATCTTATTTGCACTTAAGTATCTATAGTCATGTATATGCACTGATGAGGTCCCCTCTGTGCCTTCTCTATAGCAGTCACAGCTCTCAGCCTCTCCTCATACGAGGGGTGCTCCAGGAGCAAATACTGTTGACTACTTCTTCCTAGAATGGGCTCCTCTAGCCAGCAGAGAGCTAGGGAAGCATTGCCTGCATGCAAATGGGCTGTACCGCTGATCATAAATTCCTCTCACCCATCCCCAGAAGCTTTAACAGTGTCTTGGTTATAAGAGCAGAAAAAGAGGGATTTAGCAGGATGAAGCAGTAAAACCACTCCATAAGACAGAGCCCTGTGGCTCTGTTTTAAGGAGTACCTTCCATTGCAGGAATTGGCTATGTGAATTGGAATGCCCTCTTTCCACCTTTTGTTTGCAGTTCTTTTCATTCTTTCTTACATCTTTTCCTTACCTAATAGTTAAAAGTTTAAATATATAATTCGATACTATGTTAATTTATTTTTCATAAAGGCACTGCAATTACATGATCCGTTACAATTTTATGTTTCCCATTTTTAATTTTTGCTTTACATAAGTACTGAAAATCATAGGTTAACTTCAAAAAATATTAGAAAATTCGGTATTTAAAGAAACTCATTCCCAGAACTCAGAGGATTTTTAATTATGCAAATGGTTCATTGCGTTGCACAATCTGAGAAAGTGCAAGAGCATGAATTCTTATTGCTCCTAGCCATTAATATGAATGGGACAAATTTATTGAAGATCTGGATTTTTTTGTGTTGCTTAGAAGACCTGACTCCATAAGATGCCCAGCAGCTCACACAGTGGTACTGTCATGCTTCAGGTATTTATATGAGACTTTTTTTAGGAATAACCTCTACATAATCCCCTGTATCTTCATTATGAAAAATGTAGACCTATGAAATGTTTTTTTTTTTCCTTCTTTGTTCATTCCTGTACTGTCCAATGTGTCCTAGTGTGTACAATTCAACCAAGAAGAGAGCAACCCATACAAAACAGCTGTAAATATAGAACTGCAATCACAAACTGCTAATGAGGAAACCTCACCCAGAATACTGGAGTTGCCACTCAGTGGTCAAGCTCCACTTGCTGCACACAGACAAAACGTCTAATTTCCATTCTACAGGTATTCAAACTTCTGACTTTAGAAGAAGTTTTGTGTGTGTAAAGAATGCAAGATGAGCAGCAGGAAGCCCAAATTATGGTGCAACCTTTTTACTACTGTTCTTGCAACATTACTGAGAAATATCACCATATTGCCTTAGAATGGAGAATGGACCACAACAGCAGATGGAAATCATGTAAATGGATGACTGTACATGAGGAGCTGAGATTAGAAGTCATCCTGATTATCATTTTTAAAAAAGAACAATTGACTCCTGTGACATTTCATAATGTCATATAAGCAGCTGTGCCGAGATCTGTGTAGGAAAAAGGCTGTGCATGAGATACTGCTTGGTTCATATAAACTTCTTCCCCAGCAGCACTGAAATCAGCTAAAAATGCTTACATATATTTAATGAAAAAGAGGAAGGCTTACAGACTCTGTAGATAGACAGGTTTATAAAAATGTGTACATTTATATAAATTCTCACTAAAATTCCAGTGAACAGTGGAGATTCACAGAAGTCCTGTTGTATTCCTGTAACTCTGATTTAATAACTTTGTTTTTAAATGCTATTTAGCATAAGAAGCAGTTCCCTATTTTTACCAGATTTCACTTCAGGCTTTCTAGGCATAGTATGTAATTGAAAGCTCATAGAATTATTACCAAAAAAATGCTTTTACATGAATTCACAAGCTGGGGTCAGTAAAGCCTATTGTATAACAACCTTGCAATAATTATTGAAAGAAATGTCAGAGGTACTATTTAGGTCATTATTGGGGAAGGATCAATGTTGTAGTGTTTTCTGAACTACTAGCTCAAATCAAGTCAAATGAACAGATTTTCCTAGTCAGGAAAACTAAACACACTAACTCCAGCATGATTCCTTTCCTATTTATAAAAGTCAGATCAACTGAATGCATGTACTTTACTCCTTGTGACTAAACCAAATATATGAAGTAATTTCATTTCTTTCAAGATAATCTCACTTGGCAAATTTGAAAAGAAAGAAAAAACTTAATTTCTAACTTACATAAAGATATGTTTTTTTTAAATAACCAAAAAAGAAAATACCTTTATTTTTTTATTCTCTCTGGGAGAAATTAGCTGTAGGAGTTAGTTGTTTCAGAAAAAGACTACACTACCTGTAACATTGTTATTGTCTGTAATACCCATCTTAGGAGTCCTCTGCCACCTTGTCATAGACATGCTAACTAGGGGACCACAGCATCACTGCACAACACACAGTCATGTTCTGAGAAGTTCCTGTCAGCAGCGGTGTGTGCGCAAAATGTTTTTCTTTCAGCTTGAATTGACAAGGCTTTTTTGAAATGAAAAGAAAGTAGAACCCTACTCCAATGACAATGAACTTCTTTTCTGGGCAGTTTTCAACAGAATTCTTAAGGATTACATATTTTATACCTTTCTCTTCTCAAA
Organism: Eurypyga helias; assembly: GCF_000690775.1. Lineage (NCBI taxonomy): Eukaryota > Metazoa > Chordata > Aves > Eurypygiformes > Eurypygidae > Eurypyga > Eurypyga helias. The sequence goes on from NW_010259593.1 coordinate 126,065, forward strand.
CAGGCTGCCAGTAAACCTTTTATGTGTACTTCTGAACTTCTTCGTTCTGACTAATATGACTGATGACATCTTTTCCAATCTAACCAAATCCAACAGCACAGACCAGAGCTTCTGGAGCTTACACCTTGTATGTTCATCTGTAAGTGTGCAAATGAATATCTGTAAGTGTGCAAATAAATACTGTAAAACCTAAGTTTATGGGTAATCAAATAATGTGAAATATTTGATAAAAACAAGTTAAATTATATGTAACGGTGTATTACACATACATAAATATGTACATACAATAAGCATATATTTCATATGTATTTGTAATGATTAACCTACTGCATTTAAATATTTGTTTCTATTTACCTTGGAACTTACTTGCTTCTAATGTTGAACAGAAAGATCCTATTTGTCTTTGAGCATTACTTATGTAACGGCACTAGTTACCTTTCAGTTTTGTTGGTTAAATTAATCGGTTATCAAGATAAACTAAAAGGGTGTCTAGACTAGTGGGGACTAGAGTATTATAAGCAGGGGATACTTTCCTCAAAAATATTTCATTATCATGGAAAACATTGTATTTTAATTAAAGTAAAGGAACATTCCTGTGATTCCCTTCCCCACCAGAATAGAGGACATAAGCAGTCTGGGTTTTGCAGCAATATGTTTGGGACATGCAAACCCTCCTCTGGAGAGGAGAACAAGAAGGAGCTGAAAAATGTGTGAGCCACTGACAAACACTTGACCATCACAAAATTTTTTCAAACTGTTAAAAAAAAGGATTCTGTTTTCAACTTTTAGTGTCAAGGAAACTCTGATTTGTTTTTGCTTGTTTCTCACTTTAACTCCTGAAGTGATGCAAAGGCAAAAAAAAAGAAAACACTATGTAATTTTCCAAGTGCAAATGCAATCATTAAATATATTCAACCATCTGGAGTATTTTATTTCAGCTTTCTCATGGTTGCATTTCTTATATTCTATAAGCAATATGAGGGTAGGAGACACTGAAATTTGAGGAGGTGTTATTTAGTCTATATTACTGCACTCCTAATCTGGTTTGGTTTTCATCAGCATTACTTGCTACCCCTGCTTTCTTTCTGTGTTCCTTTGCTGCTGAATTTGAATGTTATGTGAGGTGCACAATTATGTCAGTTTTAGTCTGAATTATCAATACAGGTCTCTTAAACCTGTTAACACTTACCAACACAAATAGCTCTCATCATATCCACAGTTAAACAAGGATGAGCTCAAAAGTATTTCCTAACATCCCAATTCATTCATTCCTGATATTGGAAGGATCTTTTTTGTGTACAATTAATTACTGTCTTGTTTCATGATTTTATAGAGTGGTTGATGCACAGACTGTGTTTTCATGGCATGCAAGTAATGATATTATCAGATCCTTACAAATATTTTCTTGTCTAAACAAATCTCTCTTGTTCCTTCATGTGTGTCAGTAGAACATTTTAATACTTTTCTGTCAGCTCAGTGTCACAGATTAGATTAGCATCTGACGTGCCACATCAGGTTTTTCTACCTTTCCTACTGTATTTGAGCCAATAAGGCTTCATGTATATATTTTACAAAATAAAACACAGACAAATTTGCAGTGCAATTAATGGAATTAAACACTAAGTCACAGGTGACAATGATAAGTTGTACTGCCTTGAAAATAGGATAAACCTCTTCTTGTCAGTTATTGTGCTAGAATATACAGATAGTAAACTTCTATTCCTCCACTGAGCACATACAATAGAATAGAAAGCCTTCTTTCAAACCTTTTCCTGTAAGCATAGCATTTTGTACTTTCAAACCTAATAATAGAATACTAGGGAATTATAAACTCACCCACCATGTGACCAAAAGAAAATAATTTTCTCCAAAAAGTTAAGATTTAAAAGTAATTATGTAAAAATACTTAGATATTTTACATTTTAGCTTTTGCATAATAATAACAATTAAATTCATTAAAAATAGAAGTAAAAAGTAAGGAGCTTTGACTATCTCATCTATCATAAGGCTCAAAATTCAAGGATTTATAGGGAGATGGAAGTTCAAAGTTAGGATTTCTTTTTTTTCATGGAAAAATCAAGGGATTATTTTGATTTCCTCCAATTTCAGGATGGAGAATCAGTGTTTTCCCTTTTTTACATACACACAGATATGTTGTTTCTCTATAAAATTGACTTTGGCTCTGAGAAAATTGAAAGAACCCAGGGCTAGTTCAGTAATACCATTGTGCCCCAAAGTTGTGTTTCCTGAATGAGTACTTTGAATTAGATCTCTCTTACAATACAACTGGTTCAGTATAACATTTTCTAAAGTTTAGTAATTAATTCAAAAACTATTGGCAAATGCATGATAATTTTAAGAATAGGGAGTTGATCTTTATAAAGTAAAACAGATTTTCCCCTGAAATAATTATTACATTAATTCAACCAAAATAAGGATTGTCTTACATCTTTTTCTATATACAAAGTTAATTATATTCTTCCTTCCTTCATCCTCCCTTTTTTTTTGTGGGGGTGGGAAGAGGTAAGTTGCTGTTTTGAAAAAAAAGAAGTTTGAGCATTGAATATGAAAGCTCTCAGTTTTCTGAAATGCAGGAGACAACCATAAAAAATACTCCATCTATGTTATTTCTGCCTTTTCTGATGATCTTGACCTGGTTAGTTGCAAATTATTTCCTTTTGGTCTTTGAGTCCTATTTAAATCAGTTATTCAAAATGAGAATCTGTCGTACAGAGGTCATTTACTATGAGCTGTATTTATCCAAGATTAATGATTTTTCCACTTTTGAGTAAATGTAAACAAGAACATCAGTTCGGTCTTCATTTTTGTCTATTACCTTAATGTTATTGTTACCACCATCTTTTACGTATGTTTACACCGTGTGATGTACTGATGTACTAGATGTACTAGAAACCATGGAAGCACCCATGTGACGGGTTACTGATGTACTAGAAACCATGGAAGCACCTGAGAATGGTCCTGTAGCAACTAGGTGGTGGGATCAATAGCCGAACTGAAGTGCATGTAAACCAATACACGCAGCATAGGGAACAAACAGGAGGAACTGGAAGACATTGTGCAGCAGGAAAACTAGCTGCCATCACAGAAACACAGTGGGATGACTCACATGTGACGGGTTACTGATGTACTAGAAACCATGGAAGCACCTGAGAATGGTCCTGTAGCAACTAGGTGGTGGGATCAATAGCCGAACTGAAGTGCATGTAAACCAATACACGCAGCATAGGGAACAAACAGGAGGAACTGGAAGACATTGTGCAGCAGGAAAACTAGCTGCCATCACAGAAACACAGTGGGATGACTCACACAACTGGAATGTTACAATGGATGACTATAAACACTTCAGAAGGGACAAGCAAGGAAGGAGAGGTGGTGGGGTAGCCCTGTATGTCAAGGAGAGTTTCAATTATCTAGAGGTTAATTATGGTGATGATAGGGTTGAGTGTTTATGGGTATGAATCAGGGGGAAGGCCAACAAGGTCGTCTGTTATAGATGACCTAATCAGGACAAAGAAGCAGATTCAATATTCTAGAAACAGCTAGGACAAATCTCATGATCACGAGCCCTTGTTGTCGTGGGGGACTTCAACTTACCAGATGTCTGCTGGAAATACAATACATCAGACAGGAAACAGTTTAGGAGGTTCCTGGAGTGTGTGGAAGATGTAACTTCCTGACAGAACTGGTGAGTGAGCCAGCTAGGCAAGGTGACCCACCGGACCCATTATTTGTGATCAGAGAAGGACTTGGGGGTGATGTGATATTTGGGGACTGTCTTGGGTACAGTGACTGCAAAATGATAGTTTCACATTCTTGGAGAACTAAGGAGGGAGGTCAGCAGAACTGCTACCTTTGACTTCCAGAGGGCTGACTTTGGCCTGTTTAGGAGCCTGGTTGACAGAATCCATTGGGAGGAAGTCATGAAAGAAGGAGGAGTCCAGGATGTCTAACCATTCTTCAAGAAGGAAATCTTAAAGCTGCAGGAGCAGGCCAGTTTCTGTTTCAGCAAAACATGAGCTGTTGGGGAAGAACACCAGCCTGGCTGAACATAGAGCTTTGGCTGGAAGTCAGGAAAAAAAGAAGAGGTTATGCAGGGAGAAAATTAGAAGGGCCAAAGCCCAAGTGGAACTTAATCTGGCTACCAACATAAAAGATAATTAAAAATATTTTTATAAATACATTAGCAACAAAAGGAGTGCTAAGAAGAATCTTCATCCTTTGTTGGATGCAGGGGAAATGTAGTGACAAAGGATGAGGAAAAGGTTGAGGTATTTAATGCCTTCTTTGCCCCAGTCTTGAATAGTCAGCCCAGTTGTTCTCTGGATACCCATCCCCCTGAGCTGGAAGACAGGGACAGGGAGCCACATGAAACTGCCATAATCCAATCAGAATTGGTTAGCGACCTGCTGCACCTCTTAGACACACACAGGTGTATGGGTCAGGATGGGGTTTATCCAAAGTGAGCTGGTGGAAGTACTCACCAAGCCACTACCAATCAATTATCAGCCATCCTGGCTGACTGGGAAGGACCCATTGACTGGAGGTTGGCCAATGTGATGCCTATCTCCAAGAAGGGCCAGAAGGAGGATTCAGGGAACTACAGGCCTGTCACTCTGACCTTGGTGTTGGGAAAAATTATGGAGCAGGTCATCTTGAGTGTCATCACACAGCATGTACAGGACAACCAGGCCCAGTCAGCATGGGTTTATTAATGTCAGATTCTGCATGACTAACCTGATATCCTTCTGTGACAAGGTGACCCACTTAGTGGATGAGGGAAATGCTGTGGATGTTTTCTGCCTAGACTTTAGTAAAGCCTTTGACAATTTCCAACAGCATTTAGCTGGAGAAGCTGGCTGCTCATGGCTTAGATATGTGTACTCTTCACTGGGTAAAAAACTGTCTTGGATGCCTGGGCCCAAAGACTTGTGGTGAATGGAGTTAAAACCAGCTGAACACAAGTGGTGTTCCCCAGGGCTCAGTACTGGGGTCAGTTCAGTTTATTAACTTTTCAATGACCAGAATGAGGGGATCAAGTGCATCCTCAGTAAATTGTCAGATGACACCAAGTTGGGTGGGAATGTTGGCCTGGTTGAGGGTAGGAAGGCTTTACAGATAGATCTGAACAGGGTGGATCGATGGGCCAAGGTCAACTGTATGAAGTTCAACAAGGCCAAGTGTTGGGTCTTGCACTAGGGTCACAACAACCCCATGCAATGCTACAGGCTTGGGGACGAGTGGCTGGAAAACTGCCTAATGGAAAAGGACATGGAGGTGTTGGTCGATAGCTGGCTTAATATGTGCGGGCAGTGTGCCCAAGTGGGCAAAAAGGCAAATGGTATCGTGGCCTGCATCAGGATCAGTGTGACCAGCCGGACTAGGGAATTGATTGTCCTCCTGTACTGGGAACTGGTGAGGCCACACCTCGAATCCTGTGTTCAGTTTTGGGCCCCTCACTACAAGACATTGAGGTGCTGGAGTGTGTCCAGAGAAGGGCAGCGGAGCTGGTGAAGGATCTGTACATATATATGTATGTCAGCCTCTGTGCCTGCATATCCCTCTATTTATGGAGGAAATCCTGTATCTATACATATAGCCTACGTCTATCCCTAAAGCCATATGCATATATTTTCCCTAGAGCAGATATATTGTTCTCAGTTCAACTGACCTGATTTTCTTCTTTCAGGAGAGACAAGCTTCTTTACAATTACCACTAAAGAAAAGGTTATCAGAGTTTGAAGTGATAAAGCAGACATCTAACTTGCTCATGAAGTTAATGAAAAAATTGGTAGGGTAAATTATTTTACTACTGAAATCCATTTGGGTTGATTTTCAGCATTACTTTCAATATTTTTTTAATGAGCTTAGAACTTGTGTCCTACTTTCTACTGTTTACATAGAATAATAATATTTTCAGAAAAAAAGGGACAGTGTTTTACACAGGACAAATTTTACTCTGACATAAATTGGCAGAAATCCATCAGCCTTTAATATTTGCGATTCCCATCTCAATGTAGTCAAGTGCTGTCAAATAGCAGATGGGGAAAATTAATTATTAAACTGAGCAATAAATAAAACCTGTAATTTTTTATTAGTAATCAAATTAACAGAAAGGATTAATCCTTCCATATGACCATTTAGCTACCTGAGGGGAAAGAAGAATTTTCAATTAATATCACATCCCCTTGACATAACAGTTTGGGAGAAGAAAGGGAGGGGGCTTCTCCTAATTAATCAAGTACAGAAAACAGAATTATAATGAAGGAGATTACTTTTCTGTTAATTTCTGTCTTGCTTTCCACAACGGAGACTCTCCTTTCACACACATTTCTTATATTTATGTTTCATTCTGAAGAACTCTATCCAATTAAAACCCTTTTGTTTCTTGCAAGTGTCAAAAAATCTGTTATTGGCTATGAGAGAGTAGCTAAATATTCTTCTACAACAAAATAAAATTTTCATTTTCTTCTGCAATAGAATAAAATTTCCATTTTCTTCTATAACAGAATAAAATTTTCATTTTCATGACTAAAAATTTCATTTTCATTTGACTTTCTTCAACACATATCTTTGGCTCTGATGTAGAAGAAACTTAGCTGTAGAGGAAAGTCAAAGGTGAAAAAAGGAAACAAAAATCTTGAACCCAGACATACACTTCATCCCAGATGTTAAAGCTGTATCTATGGTGTTAAGAATGCTGTCCGGCCACATTTGTTGGATTTGATCTGTCTGCAACCACATTAAATTTGATAATTTAAATGTTGGCATATGTGTTAATATTGGCTAGCTGTTATACAAGGATATACATTTAGCTTTCAGGTTGTAAGTCACACTGAAGAAACATAAAAGTAATGACACCATATAAAACATGAGCTTTTTCCAGTCAAACAAAACACAGTTCTGGAAAGGAAACACTAGCTCTGTAAGCCATCATATTATCACTAGAGCAGAACAGAATCCCCTCCTCCCCTGTTAGGCTGAATTTGGATGAAATGGAAGCATGAACTCATTGATCTAAAAACCACAACAGAATGCCCTTGTTGCATGTTTGATAGGAAGAATGTAAAATATAATTATAATACAAAAATAGTGAAAGTTGTAATGATATTTATTCTCTTTCACCCTTATTTAGATACATATCCTAAATTCATGTATGTATGCATACAAGGTTTTGAAAATGTAACTTTGAAGTAAAGAGATTCTTTCATAAAGTTACATCAAGACATTTCTATTTGTCCAATCTGATATGATATGATTCTGCATTTAGTGAAATTACTCTTATAAAAACAGAGAATGGGGGAAACGGTCATTTAAAAAAAAAAAATAGTCTTTTCTCTTTACTGGCTAAATTTCAAAATCTTAGGGTTTTTTGTTTGTTTGGGTTGGGTTTGGGGTTTTTTTCTTCTGAGATTAAATACAGATTTTCACCGTTTAAATACCTTTTTACTTTGTAAAATGAAACACTTTCCTCACAGCATGGAACAGAGGAAAAGATCAAATGCTAAATTCTTCCTGCTGTGAGACTTTCTTGAAGACTGAATTTAAACCCTCTGATCAGCTTCATGCAGGCATATGACAGAAGGGTTGAAAAGAGAGGTGTTTGAGTGGCAGTCTCTGAAACAAACATTCGAAAAAATGTGGACTGGAGAAGTTAATTATTTTCATTTTTTTGTTCTAAGTATGCTTGCCTTTTTATTGACTTCCAGTGTAAACACAAACATAACTGCCTTGCAAGTACTCTAGAGGCTTGACTAGCCATAGGTAAGGTTTATTTTTACTGTATTTGAAGGGCAGAAAGAGTAAAATAGTAATCGAAGCAAGGCCTTTTATGAAAACTTCTTTTTATTAGAATAGTTGACAGTGAGTGTAGAATTTAGCAAGAAACATTTAAATTACTTTCAGTAGTTATTGGTACTGCAGTGTGCAATTGATTGAAAATTGATTATGTTGATAAAATAATCGTAGCAATGACCCCAATCACAAGAATCTTATGAATAATATTCACTCTCATATTCAGCAGAGTCTGAAAATCAAGTCCATCACAGTCTAGCGTTTCTTTTTAAAGCCCTGTAAGGAGAAGGGCTAAGAAGATCACACTGATAATATGCCTAAATATTACTAGCTAGAAAAGAATTTAAGGTAGCATATTTTAATAATGAATAACATATTAAACAAATTCTCTCTTTAAATGCATGTTTATGAAATAAATGATGCAAAGAAAGACTTCATAAGCATAAAAATGGTAAACAGACATAAATTTTAAAATCTGATTAGACACATTGAAAGGCACTTGTCTTCCATTTTCTATTTTCATTCACATTTCCTGACTATAAGCCTGAAAAGATCAGAAGAGCAGTAACTTAATTTTACTTGCAGAAATTTGAGAAGAAACATAAATTGAATGCATCAGGGTTCTTTGTTTTCTGGGGTTTTTTTTTTCCCTTCCTCAGTCTGAATAAGATCTAAAAAAATAGACTTTGTAAATTATTTCCATCCTGGGGAGCGGTAATAAAGACTTTGATCATAATACTAGCTTTTTCTTTATTTAATAAAAGCAATGACAGAAGAAAGATGATGGAAATTTTGATGTCTAACAGCCTTGGTTTTTATTGCTGGATATAGAAGATGCCATGATCGATCTGAAATGATCATCAGCTTAATACCAGAGGCTGATTCTCTGAATTACTCATAGATCTGTTTTTCCAATGGGGATATAATAAATAAAAACACATAGTGTGTTTGCATATAACTTGAAGTCATGTAGAACCACTACAAATAGAATCATAAAATCATGGAATCATTTTGGTTGGAAAAACCTTTAGGATCATCAAGTCCAGCCATTAACCTCGCACTGCCAAGTCAGAGAAAGAGGCCATTTGATTTTTCTCTCTTTTAGAAAAGTATCACTACTGTGATGTGCTTTTAATGGAACTCAGATTCTGCCCTCAGAATTACACAATCACTTTGAAACTGCATTGCCATCAAGCAGTCCATATCTGACTGCTGTTGAAGACAGTGGGAGCTGTATAGCACATGAGCGGATGGAGGAACAACAGATGGAACAAGACTGGAGGCAGCCAACATACAGTCACATAATGAACAGCTCTCTTGACAGGCCATGTCCCAGTTTTTCAGCCGTTGGGCTGTAATACTCATTTCTTTTATCCTCATGAGCTACACAACTGTTTTGCCTGATATTTACTATATGCCTTCTGGGGAAGCTGCCTCAGTACCTGCAGAAATAAAGCATTCGCGGGGAAAAGCTTCTGTTAATGCTGTGTTCCCAGCCTAAAACTGAACTCATGATACAAACTCTTAAATAACCCTTTTCTTAAAATTATACTCATTTCGTCTATACCAGAGAGTATGGGACATGGATAATGGTGACTGGTTCTATGTCCCCAGTCCCTGATTTGTTACATTAACTGCAACTAATGCTAGAAACCACATCGCACAAGCATTGGTGAGCCACTGGCAATGGTGATGTTTGATACTGAGGTGTGCAGAGTTTTCTCCAAGGCCCGATGACTTGGAAAATCAAGGTGAAGCTTTACACAAATTACATTAGACCAATTCTTACTCAGAATTAAGGCGAGAGCTATAAGCTGCACTGACAGATAATATGAGAGATGCAGCCATGAGGGCAATACTTTTTTCCACAGTATCAAATGATGTTATTTTGTTCCAGTGGCACATAGAGGTCTCAGCCAGTTACTGCACATTGGTTAATCAACTACCCTAGTGCACTGGATGACAACCTCTAATATCAAATGTCACCCTTCGTGTTTCAAAGACATAGACATAGATCTCCTATAGATTATTTGCTTTCATACTAGGACTCGACCTCAGTTACTAGCAAAAAAGTCTCGATTTGCCAGGATGGATCATGTATTTAATCAGTTCTCCCTGAAGAAATGCTCTCTGTCACTTTTTCTACTTATATTTATGCTTCACAGAATTTAGAAAAGAGGTACAATAAAGGGAAGGAGAAAGGTAGTGAGCTTTATGGAAGGAGAGGGTAAATAGAAGTCTTAAAAATCAGAGACAAATCTTCATGATAGGCAATGACATTTCAGTATATGCCCTTACTCCGAATACAAGGCTAAGTTCAGAGTAAATTAAGAATACAAATTCAATCTGATATTATCTACCTTGACTCACGTAAAAGAAATTGTTCAAAAAGTTTAATTTATTCTCTACCATTTACATAAGTATCTCTGTAGATTTATTATCAGGTTCCATTGGTGTAACTGTTAATGTTCCTGACCTAGTTACCCCTTCATTAGTGTTAAACTCAGTTTAGTACATAAACAGCAATTTTTCTGTAAGGGGAAAAGTAAATATTATTCAAAGTGGCTGTCTGCCATAAAAATTATAATATTTACAAAAAAATACACATGGAAGCTTTCTAATATTTTACAACTTCTTTGTATAATTTTATTGGTAAACATGTTTTAAGTCTTTAAAAACAAGAGAGGAAGTATGTTATTTTGCATGATTTGGAGCTGTATTATTTCAGTAATTATAGATTTATTTTATTGATAATCATTTTGCAACCAGTCAACTGAAACTGCAATTTGTACAGACTGCCATTCTGTGCCAACATGAAATACATTAGAAAAACGTGTTAGATTAGTAATAATGCAAACAGAAAAAGAATCTTAGAATCATAGAATCATAGAATGGTTTGGGTAGGAAGGGACCTTAAAGACCATCTAGTTCCAACCCCCCTGCTATGGGCAGGGACACCTTGCACTAGACCAGGTTGCTCAAAGCCTCATCCAGCCTGGCCTTGAACACTTCCAGGGATGGGGCATCCACAGCTTCTCTGGGCAACCTGTTCCAGTGCCTCACCACCCTCTCTGTGAAGAACTTATTCCCGATATCAAATATAAATCTCCCCACTTTCAATTTAAACCTGTTACCCCTTGTCCTGTCACTACAGGCCCTTGTAAAAAAGTCCCCCCCAGCTTCCTTGTAGCCCCTTCAGGTAGTGGAAGGCTGCAATAAGGTCTCCCCAGAGCCTTCTCTTCTCCAGGCTGGGCAAGCCCAACTCTCTCAGCCTGTCCCCATAGCAGAGGTGCTCCAGCCCTCTGAGCATCTTCGTGGCCTCCTCTGGACTCGCTCCAAGTGGTCAATATCCTTCTGATGTTGAGGGCCCCACAGCTGGACACAGCACTCCAGGTGGGGTCTCACAAGAGCAGAGCAAAGGGGGAGAATCACCTCCCTCGACCTGCTGCCATGCTTCTCCTGACACAGTATCATAGTCTGAGCCACATAACAAGGTAGAATGAAAACCTTGTGCATTAATTTGCCCCAGCTTTACACATAGAATTATCTTCTGCTGTATTTATTCAATAAATATGGTTGGTAGATGTGTACCCATGTTCACAGATTTAAAAGGAAATAGAAAAAAAAAAGTGAGGTAATGCTTCTTTAAAATCTCTGATTTGAACAGCATATAGTAAGTACAGGATACTTTCTTAAAGTTCTCTTCATGAAGGATGCATCAGTAGTGATAGGCTGTTTCACTTTTGGATGAAACTATCCCGATAAACTTGAAGAGTGATGTTTCTCTACTATTCCATCAGAATAAGTGATTGCTGTTGATTTCATAGTAACATTCAAGGTATTAGAGCTGTAACTTGTGCGAGCAAATTACTTGGGCCATATGTATTTGTAAAGTGTAAATGTAAAATAAATCTTCACCTGTTTTCAAAGGAAAGTTTCACATTAAACCAGTAATTTCTTTTACACCTTTGCCTTTCAGGATAAGTCAGGTAAAGTCTGATTTATAGAATGTTCTTTTCCTCCAAATGTTTGTAGCAGATTAATTCAACTTGGACTTAAATCAAGCCCTGTATAAGTGCCTATCAGAATAATAAGAAGAGTTCTTATGAAAATCAAATAAATAGAGGATAAAAGCTATCAATTTTCTATTTCAATTGCAAACACGGAGTTAAATATTTTTAGTCCACTCATTTTTTAGTTACGAAAACTCTTTAGACAACTTTGGAAGAATATCAATGTAGTAATAAATATGTACAACCTGAGTGAAAGATTCCATTTTTAAATCATAATGTTCATGTTCAGTTGTCCAGGGACTACATAACAGTTGAAAAAACATTTTACAGAAGCCTAACTGAAAACCATGTTGATATATCCCTACAGTATAAACTACACTGTACTTTGTGACCTTACACACTCAGGCAGTACTTGATTACATAGACCACTGGTGACATATTCTTTTTGTGGTTTATGACCTTATTCTCATTTTACATTTTTATAGATTAGTTTCTCTATTGTTGTTGTGCCAACAGCATGCAACTAAGCATCACACAGCTGCTCGCTCCCTCCCCTCGCAGTGGGATGGGGGAGAGAATTATAAGAGTAAAAGTGACAAAACCCATGTTGAGATAAAAACGTTTGGTAAGTAAAGCAAAAGCTGCACATGCAAGCAAAGCAACACAAGGAATTCATTCACTGCTTCCCATTAGCAAGCAGGTGTTCAGCCATCTCCAGGAAAGCAGGGCTCCATCACATGTAACAGGTACTTGAGAAGACAAATGCCATGACTCCAAACATCGTCCTCTTCCTTCTTCTTCCCACAGCTTTATATGCTGCGGATGGCATCATATGATATGTAACATGGCTTTGGCCAGTTGGGATCAGCTCAGTAAGGTGGTGTTACCAACATAGTTATCTCCATAAAATGCTAGATTTCTTCTTCAGCATTTTCCTTCATCCTTCACTTATAAGTACACATCCAGAAAATTAGACAAATGATATCACAACATGCCCTGTATAGAGATGCCAATCAATTGTTACTTGCAAAAGCATCCATTCATTAGAAACTAATGCCTGAATTCCTTGCTTGAATCAGTTTGCCCATAGAGGGATGCTTGCTTTTGAATAAAAGCCACTTTAAAGAAAATGAAGTTTAAGCCAAGACAGCTGCATTAAATATGAGACACCAGATGGCAGCACGATTGACAGCGCTTCCTTATAAAAGAAGGGGATTACTTCAGAGAAAACTACCTGGTTAGGGCAATGATCTCCCTCATTGTTTGGACCAGTAAAACATATTAGTTACTTGTAGTTCTTTGCCGGGAATTGTTGTTGCATGACAAAGCTCCTGCTCAAGGCAGAAGGAAGTCTTAATGCTCCTGCTTTTTATTCCAAAACAGGCAACATGAGGTTGTTTTTTCTGAAAGCACCAATCCCTTGAGATTTTTCTTTTATTGCATTTCTCCTTCTCTGAGGCACAAGGATCACAATTGTCTCTATAGTATGCTGAGTTTGCGGGTGTTTTTTCCATCACTTAAAAATAATTTTTAAAAGAGCCAGAATCAATCCTGTGTCATTTTTCCGCAGAATTTAATTTCATAAGAAAAAAGTCCATAGGGCATCCTGCTTTTCTTTTTTCTTTTTTTTTTTTTTAATTTTATGTGCTGAATTTTTGTTCATTTTTGTGTCAGAGCTCAAAGAACCATAACAGCCTCAGCTTGGGTGTGAGCAATAAAAAAGATTTAAGGAATGATGAACTTCTAAAGGACAGTCTTCATACCTGTGATCAGCCTTAATTCCGTGCCTCTGTGCATCTCCCCAGTGCTCACCACCGCTTCTAATAAACTTGCCCTCTGTGACTTGTCAAATTTTTTCATAGAAATCAAGGATTACTGTCTGGTTTTTTTTAGCTTTATACACTAGCTCTGTGAACAGACTTCAGAAAGTATCTGTAGTCTGTTTCCTCACAGGCTGTGGACAGACAATAACAATCCATTGACTATTCCTGATTTAGTGACTTGCTGTTCATAACCATAGTCACGTTAAGTGGCTTTCACTAACCCATTGTCTTTGCAAAACACAAATGTTAGTTCAAACTACAAAATGTACTTGCTATAGTCCTGAGAAGTAAATTAATTCCTCTGAAGTAAAGGTGATATTGAGAGATACTCTCACGTCTTATTATGCTTATTTCAACTATTTTATTTGCACTTATGAAAACCACTACTTTTAAAACCACTATTTTTCTGTTAGACATATTTAAATACCTTCATTTTCTCTCTTATCTGTTTACCTAGGCTTTGGTAGAAGTCTTACCTGATGTTTAAAAGAAGACTGTAATTGCCACTGAACAGAAGGTGGAATGCTAATTTTTTTTCCTTTTTTATCTTTGATAATGTGATCCTTTGCTATTGTGATTTCGTGTGATAGCTTCTCTTCCTTCACATCAAAAATAAATCCTAAATATTGTAACTGCGTTTGTAATGGTCTCCAGTGCAATCTTAAGCTAAACTGCTCAAATAATTCATACACTGCCCAAACTGTGAAAAGTACCCACATCTCCAAAGAGACTTTGTGCTGTTTCAGAAGTGACACACGCAGGGATTTGCATTCCAGTTCTTAGCACTTAGCTCCCTTTGGCTCTTCAATTATTTATTTTTACTTGCATGACACAGCCTGTGGTGATTGATTTGAGTACAACCCACTGTCCCAAGAACCAGTGAGCAGTATAACCCTCTGTCAGACTGGGGAGAGAGAGAGATACCTACTAGAATGTGTTCTCTCACACAAAAGTGGACAATAACTGGCCAATGGCACATTCTGATCCAGTTCAGCTGGAATTAAGTATATTAAACACTCTAAGAGCAAGTTTTCTACATCCATTGCCGCTGTGTAACAGGTTTAGTAAAAAGATCTTATCTTTCTGCTTCTGCCCTCTGTTTCTGTTGTACTACATGTCATAGCATCTTAAAAATCTTAAGTATCGAAAAGTATTACCTGGGCTACAATTAGAAAAAAAATGCTGAGCTTGGTTTGTTGGACAAAAGAAAAAGAAGGGGGAAGAACTAAAGTTGCATGCTGTCTCCTAGCTCAGCACATGGAAGTCTTAAGTGGTGAGCAAAGGTAATCATGACCCTGCGACAACACAGCACTGGGGCAGATCAGGGCAGATCTCTTAATCCATTAACTAAAAAGTCACAGCTAAACTTTCAGACATATGTCTCAGTAATTTGTGCTAGAAGTTGGTGGAATACTGTCTCCTAAGTAAGAGCATTTAATTTTTAAGTCAAATAGTCTCCCTCTGCAAAATATCATTTTTATATATATGAAAAGACATTTACTGACAGCTTTTTTTTTTCCTCCCTCATTCAGTAGTGCTCCTCACTTTATTAAATCCTGCAGTGGAGAAGCTGTCCACTTATTTTTGATGTCTTTTTTCTACATTAAATGAGGATGGCTGCTAGATGTCATGCTTTCTTATTTGATACGATGACACTTTCTGATAGGTTTCAACTGAAGTGTACATCCTACTGAGTAGAAGGACCCAGTTACAACACACTATTCGGCTGTCATGGTTTAATGTTGCTATTTTTAAAAAATGACCTATGTGTTAATGGAGCTATAACCTCTGCTTTAGAGCAAGCTGTGTCTCAATCAAAAGTAGAGTTGGAAAAATAGAATATACTATGCAACACAATAGGTGAAATATTACTGTGGAAGGTAATACTTCAGCAAAATGTTTAGAGCTTGGTAGCATGTCAAAGTACTTGCTGGAATCACGGTTTCAAATTGAGCTGGGTTTTTTCAGGAGTCTAAGTACATATGTATAGATGCCTTAGGTCAGATTAAAGATCCATCTTTCCCAGAATCCTGACTCTGAATGGGGTCAGCATTGCTTACAGAAAACCTTTTAACAGCACAGTAACAAAAATTTCTGGCAATTTGCAGCTTAGGGACTGCCTCAGCCTAAGGATCTATATTTAATAGCACTTTCTAGGGATATTTTTTCCAAGCATTTATCTAATATTTAATGAACTTACTTATACTTTTGGATTGTAAACATCTGGACAAGGAGTTCAGCTGTTGACTGTTTGCTGCTTGAAAAACTGTGTTTTATGTGTTTCCTACATGCTGTCTGATCACTTTATTTGGTGTGTTCTTGTATGGTTAGAACAAAATGATCATTGTCTTATTTGATTTCATCCCACCACTTAAAACCTTCATAATGCTTTCTCCTGGTCATTTCTCTTCTGAGATGAACTGTCATAGTTTATTCAATTGTACTCCTAGTACAGGTACAGTTTCTTTCCTTTGCTCAGCCTTTATAACCCTCTATATACCTTTTCACCATTGAGTTAGAGGGACTGCATGAAAATAATCTAAGTGTATACAACAGTGTAATGGCACTTTCCTTTTTATTCGCGTGTGAAGTAATTCCTACCATTCACATTGTTTTGACTAAAGTTACTTATTGAGCCAACTTTTTTCATCAAACTTGTCACAAGACTTGTGAGATGTTTTCGACATAACACAGGCTTATTTATAGCTCCTTTTTAGTGTATGTACCTAATACATATAACTTTCTAATCAATGTAGATTCTTTTAAAAATTGCATTTTATTGCACTGTCACTGAGGCAGTCTGCTGGAAATTCTGGAAGTATTTAGAAATGTCTCAGTCATCTAGATTTTCCAAGTTTTATTCATTACTATTGGTGAGTCTTCCAGTGTTGTAAAAGATGCACTGTTTATGAAATCTAAGTTTCAACTACATCATGAAGCATCCTTTACTTCTTAAAAATGAAGTAAAGGATGATGGAACCGTATTAGCAAATACAGTATCCCTCAGTAGGGCAGAAATGCAGAATTCCCCTTAAAAGGAAAATCTGCCACAAAGAGGAATTAATACCATCTAATTTTATACATAATTTTATATGGTTATGCTTCCATTCAGATCCCTAATAAAATATATCCTTCAGAGGCAGAATTTTTGCTAGGTTGTGAGTACGAAGTTATGAACATCAGAGGTAATCATAAACATTAAAATTGAGTTAAATTTAGAAATATTTCAGTTAATGTACCAGAAGCCATCACCACACAGTGTTTCATAATTTCTGCTTTCTTCGTTTTATTATAGACTTCACTTTGTGGTTTTCCTTATGCATCTGACAGGAAACAGAAGCCAAAATTTTTGGTCTTGTGATGAATTTCCCCTTTCTATGGTTTTAAGAATTAACCAAATAGTTAATTTTATGAGCCTCTTATAAGACCAGTATTGTGGTCTTTTGATACCTCGAGTCTCAACATCATATACGTTATGTCAACAGTTATTAATATGTCATTGAATTTTAGTCTCTGTCTCATCTATTGAAGTGGCTCTGCATTCAATCGTAACTCAAAAGAATACAATTAAGGCAAAGCTATAGATGTGTTACAGAGTCAGACTTGTAAGGTGTGAAATATTTTTACTTCTCAGCAACTTAAATGTCAGAGAGCTCAGCACAGGATCAAATACTGTGTTTTTAAAATGGGGCTGATTGTAGAGGGCTTGAAATGAGAAAAGAATATAAGCTGCATTAGAAGGAATGATACTTTTACAGTTTGAAATAAATTTACACTAAGACATTAAATTAAAACTCTAATATGTTAAAGTAGCACAGTCTTTTTTCAAATGAACACATAGTTGTTTTCTCATTAGTTCTTACATACACTGAAACTTTGTATTTTTCTGCTGGATTAGCCAGCAGAAAAGCCCTAAAATAGGGACAATTTACATAGGTGTGGAAGTATAAAATACAGGCAAATAATTGACATTGCTTTAAATGGTTCCATCAAAAATTATTCATGCCCTGCCAAGATTTATCAAAGTAAGTTCTCTAGAAGCTGGTCCCCTGGAGTGAGAGTTGGATTTTTCATCAGGATGAGGGCAGATGGAAGGACCCTGAGAGCTCTACACTGGCTAAGAGCATGGTATCAAGCACATAAGAATAAAGACTCATTCACTGTTTAGTTTGTTTCCATTCATCCATTACATTTCTGATATTTAGATAGTGGGCATGACATTACAGATGCCCAAAAGTTCCAGCTTTTGGTGAGTACAAACATGAAAGGAAGGGATTATGATTCAAAGATGCGTTACCAATCATAGTGTCCTGCAGTTACACTTTAGATAAAGAAGTTCATACATCCCTTCTTCTCAACATTACACCTCAGGACTAGATTTTCTCTTTGAAATTAAGATGCACAGCAGGAGCTTATTTCATACAAGTCAGTGAAAGTTTGGTATAAATTTAAGCCTTCAGCCTTCCTGAAAATCATAGAATCATA